>NC_136527.1:168643361-168695861 GCF_053919585.1 Euprymna scolopes
CAGTTGCAGTTTCTTTTTGGTTGGATTGGGAGAGGGGTTTTTGGGGCTGATTTAATTTTTTTGTTATTAGATGCTAAGATTCTTTGTGCTAAATTAGGCATAGTAGAATAAGAAATTCTTATTGAGTTTTTATCAAAAATTGAACTATATCTGTGTGGGTATTTGAAAGAGTTTTCTACAATATTGAAGAATTTTTTAGGTATATTAGTTTTAACATTTACGCTAAATGGAGGATTAAACCAAATATTTTCTTTCTCCTTGTGCGACAGGGTGGGTTAGAAGTATTACGATTAGCATGTTGGTTCGGATTATATATGTGGAGTGGACCATTACTATTGATAGCAGCAGATCTTGTTATTTGAACTGGTTTCTTGCGAGTCATATTGTGTGTGATTACAGATTTAAGACGGCATACAAGTGTAAGCATAAGTGTTATATTGAATCTTTTCATTGTATCCTGAATTTCTTAAGGCATTATTGAAGAAAGTAGCATTTTGATTAAAGGTTTTATAATTTACGATAACACTAATTATCCCCTTGCTTTTCAAATTTAAATCTTCACCGCTTTTTGGGTGCTTTTTTTTAAACCTTAATTTTTTTGATTCATCCAGCCTTGACAGACGTGTTTTTAAATATTCTCTCCAGTACTTTTCTTTTAATGATTTGGAATTCATTCCATTTGCTCTTTTTTCCAAGGAACTTTGCCTTTTGGATTATTTTGGACCATTTGGAATTTACCCATTGGATTGAAATTTTAAATTCGACCGTTTTAGATTTTACCATTTTTGGATTTTTACCCTTCACCGGACTGTCCATTTATGTGAAATCTTTTTATCATTTTTCTTTTACCTCCTATTCTCCTTACCTAACCCTTTTTGTAACCAAGTAAGATCTGTGACTTACTTGTAGTTTCATTAAATACTTTTATATGCAAAATCCGATCCTGCATTTTGCTAATTCCTGCCCTCTGATGAGAAGGAGAGTATTTCTTCGAAACTCCGTGGATTAAGGATTATCCACTTATCTTGTGTTTCATTTTTTTAAAATTAAATATGTTTTTAACTCTTTTTCAAGATGTCTTTTAACATGTTTTATTAATTATTCGTTCATATTATGAGCTCTATTTCCTTTTAAGTTTTATTGAGCTTTTTACATCTGGCTGAGTTTATTTTACTTGTAAATATTAACTCTTTACTATTTATAATATATTTTAAGTTTACCATTTTGATTACCTTGGTAAACTTATTGTAATTTATATATATATATATATATATATATATATATATATATATATATGTGTGTGTGTGTGTGTGTGTGTGTGTGTGTGTGTGTGTGTGCAGTCGTTTTCTGTCATTACAGGGAGGAATGATAAAATTGTTCCCTATAAAAGACGTCATGATTCCATTTCCGTTTGAAAAAGAACTGGCTTTCTTTTTATTTCAGACCATCTACTAGGTCAATTGTGTACCGATACCACCGATAGGACCTTCATCTCATGCCTGAAAGTTACACAGTGTTCAACGGATATCTGCCGCATTACAACTCATTCTCCTTACCGATGCAAGTTATGAGAACAGTAGCATTACCAGCAAAACACATAGCTTGATTGTCACACATAGTCGGAACATGCACAGGATTATCAAAACAAAAGTTCCGGTCACGTGGTTTCAAGTGAGTGACATGTCATGCCACTTTACATCTTCAAAATCGACGCCAAGTCAACACCAAAGTGTACTGGGATGTGCTGAACAGGGTTGTGATCCTCTGGTGTAACCAAGTGCCGCTGGCTAACCCTGGGTGTGGCAGCAAAACTTTGCACCTGTCCACAGTCCAAAGCGATACGATTCGGTTTCGGAAGAAGTGCTTCTCTCACTGATGCTCCTCTCCCTTCTACTTGAGCTGCTGAACCAACATGACCCTCCACAATACCAAAGCAAGCTTGATCGCCGAAGTCTACCCAGTATTCGTCGAGCTCCCGCCAGCGCATATGGAAAAGAAATAGTCCTAGTTGTAGACCAGTATCAAGCGGTGATTGGGATTGAAAGCGACTACATTTAATAGATATGAGCTCTACTACACAATTAATTTACCTGAATTGATTTTTTCAATAAAAGTTTTTAAACAAAGCTGTGGTGTTGTATTTTTTAGAGTGCAACTTTATCATCCACGATTTATATATGTAAACTCTGTTTTATTCTTTTTTTTTTATATTCCAGATTTGAACTGTTCTGTGTGGCTAATATTTTCCGCTTGCCTTTTACTGGAGAATGCCTTAGCTTATCGAAGAATCTATGCAGTACGCCCGAGTAACAGATTCAGGAGATCGGTAACAATTTCACAATAATATCGATTTTGGCATTGATTATGTTTTAACATGATATCGTTTACACAATTAGTTATTATATATTATCATATTATTATATCAATTACTAGTCTGTACTCTCTCTGTGTCTATCTGTCTGTCTGTCTGTCTGTCTCTATCTCTCTCTCTCTCTCTCTCTCTCTCTATATATATATATATATATATATATATATATATATATAAGCAGGTCAGCCCGGCTTTGCTCGGGCCTATGTACTGTTCATAACTTTATGTGCATATATATAAAACTCAGTGAGGGATGAGATGATGGGGAGGGGGGCAAGCACTCCACGAGCATGGCAATCATCTTTTCCTTGATTACGGTCGTGAGCCCTTTTTGTTTTTGATCTAGCGTCACCAGCGAAATTATCCTGGTTCTCCGATTTTCCAATGTTCCTGAAACTAATATAATTAAATTTCCCTCAGTCAAGGGCTTGTATTTTTTCTGGAAAAGCCGACGGTAGTCTTCCGGGGATCCTCACTTCTTCAGTAGCTGCTCACTTTTCTGTAGGCTGCTACCTGCTGATATCACCACCCTCGGACTCTCCCTTCTGTCTGGAAGTATCGGTACCTTCCATGGACCTCCTGGCGTGTCTGTGACATACTTGGTCCACGCATTTCTGGTCTCCTCTTTTGTGTAGGCTATCACCGTGTCCTGTGTTAGCCCTGCAAAAGCCCAGAGGTTGAGAAAATCCTCGAATGGGTCTGATTCCATTGCCATGGACAGCTGATATGTGTTATCACTGTATGTTGACGGCCGTGGGGTGTGGCAATCTTCCTTTTGAACTTTGCTCCTGGACCCACTGGCTGTAGGTGCTGGTGAGTCATCAACCCTCAATAAAGGGGTATACATGTGGTGCGGGTGAATAATCAGAAGTTGTTGATGGGGCCTCCCGGATGTGGCATCCCCCATCTCGAATATGAATGCTGGGGGCGATGTGGTTTCCCTCAGAACTGGGGTACCACCGGAAGTGGTACCTCATGAAACGATTTCTGGGGTACCACCGGGTGTGGTACCCCCCAACAACGGCACTGGAGTGCCACCAGATGTGGCATTCCCGACAACGACACTGAAGCACCAACGGGTGTAGTCCCCCTCCCAACAACGGCACTGAAGAACCAACGGGTGCGGTGCCCCCGACACGGTCCCTACATCAGGGGCCTCCCCCATGGTAGCAGAGGCAGAGGCCTGCCTCCTCTAGTTGTTGGCGCAGTGCCCTTCTCCGACCCACCGATTTGGAAACTAGGGGGACCTTCGCCTAAAAAGGCACGTCAGTTTCCCCTAGCCCGACCGGCTGCTTAAGTCGGATAAAGACACTGCCTATCTGTAACAAAATAGAAAAACAGTTAGTGGTAGCAAATAACAAAAACAATGCCCTAAGGGCCACTCACCCAAAGAATGGGTCGGTTCTTTGGGGCCAAACAAGAAAACAACCCTTGAACATGATCAATAATTGGTCAAGTGGGCGGTCGCTGGTCTTTGAAAAAGAAAAGGCCTAGTATACTGCGAGATCAGATACTACACTTTGAACTTTTCTATTTATTTATTTATTTATTTAAATATTTATTCCAGAAGAAAAAAATACAGATTTTACAAGATTTTTTAAATTAAAATTATATAAAATATGCAAGTGATTCTTTTTCAATGTTGCATGAGGCCAAAAAGGGTGTGGGGGGAATCGGGGTACGGAGTCGTCCACTTGGTCTATTCACTATAACTAGTTGCAGTCACCACAATACCGCATTCACTCTAGGGATTGGATCTACTTAAAACCCCAGATGACATGAACAATATTTACAATGACTTTTTTTTTACAATTACATTTTTTTAATAATATTTTATTTACAATGAAGGTGATGCGTATGATATATGAAAGATGGAATGGTGATGCGTATGATATATGCGGGTGAAAACGTTAAGCGATGAATGTGTTAATGAGGACCCACCCTTACCTATTTAATTTTGAAATGCTTCCTGTTTCCGGTATCAGCTGAAAACAAGGGAGCACTTCCTAAGAGTGAATGGGCACAACTACGGATAAAATAAAGGGGGCATGGGGACGGGTTTGGACTAAAATAAATTGATCAGGATTGGGCTTTTTTGAAGGTATTTTAACGCCTAAAATAAAGATTGCGGACATGGAGCTCATTTATACCAACTAGCTAAGGGACTGATCCACTACGGGATAGGCTTCATCTGGACTGGAGCTTGCTTTTTCGGTTGCTTTTTCGGTCGGTTACCTAAGCTGGGAACACGTACTCAAGACTGTTTTGCACGAACGCACATAAACTAGCGGTGTGAATCCACCTAAACTGTGAGTGAGATAACCTCCTTCTATCGCATCTGATTTTGATTTTAAGTTGATGTTTAAAATATAAAATCAGATCCAGATGAGAAGGTGGTCCCCCCACATTCCCTATCTCTATGCGTGAAACCTACACTACTAGTCTAGCTACGACCAAGGTCGCTAGGAACACCATTCGTTCCTCCCTAGGCTACAAGGGATCTGCGTTATAAACTACGGATGCTAAATCCAGGATCGTCACCTGAATAGGGACGATGCGAGCCGTGACCTCGCCGACATACCCCTAGAATTTCCGGAGCTTAGAACAAGTAAAAAATGCATGTTCTACAGATTCCAAAATGTCTTCTTCGCACCGTGGACAAAAGGGACTAAATACCATACCAATTCTGAACAGTATGTCATTGAGGGGTAGAGCGTTTCTAACCAATCGCCAGGTCAGGGAAAATTCGGAATTGTTAAGATATCCCCGGTCTGGCGCCCAATTCCATAGAGAGCGGACCTCCCCCTCCGACAGCTGCAGCCGCTCCCCAAGCGGGTCCGAAGCGGTCCCCACCACTAAACCCCGATACAATGTCCTTCTAGGCCGTGCAAGGTCAAGGGACCCTGGCATCGCTCTAAGAGCATTTCGGCATTCGTTGAGACTTGCCAGGCCAAGCATCCCCAGGCCCCCATCTACAAGACATTGAGTACAGACCTGTCTCCGGACAAGCGGCCGTCGCTCATTCCACAAAAGTGGAAAGAGCGCACGCGTTAAGGGCGCCATACGGACTGCAGGCAGGGAAAGTACAGCCAGCCGGTAAAGGATCAACGGAAACACGTAAGTAGCACATGCCTCCTCTCTACCTTTAAGGGACAATCCCCTTCGAAGCCAAACCCTCACAGACGCTTCGACCTTGGTCTGTACCTCCGACCAGTCCTTATCTAGACAGAGACTGGGTCCAAACCTAACACCAAGGATCTGGACCGGGCCATCCGTCCAGACAAATGCGGCAGGCAGAACATTCGAGCCCCGCCAATCGGCCAACTTCAGGCCAACAGATTTGCTGAGATTGACTACGGCCCCTGTAACTTTTTGATAACGATTGAGAGCCTAAATCACCGCAATAATACCAACAACGCTCGAAACAAATACGGTGACATCATCGGCAAACGGTGAAACCCTGGCTCGCGCACCGCCAGGGAGAGTAATACCGCGCAGGGCCGGTCCAGCCATCCTAGACCTCACGTTCTTAAGGAATTGTTTCAACGCGAGGACATATAACATGGGCTACAGCGGACACCCCTGTCGCATTGACCGAGAAACCGCGAACGGCACCGACCGCACCCCGCTGACCTGCACAACTGCCGTCGGCCGAGCATACAAAATGGAGATCCATCTGCAGAAGCCGGACCCAAAGCCGGTGGTCTCTATAACAGCCATCAGGAAACGATGATCAACCCTATCAAACGCCTTGGACTAAATTGATCAGCGCGGCTTCAGTGTTGTCTTCTAGGTTTTCTAGGCCTGTACAAATCCAATGCAAATTGTTTTGAATTGATCTCCCCTTCACAGCGTAATTCTGATCCGGTTCGATCAAGTCAGTGATAACAACCTGCAAATGATTCGTAAGAACTTGGGCAAGGATTTTCAAATCCGTATTCAATAATGTGATTGGCCTAAAATCATCCAACCCCCCAACATGTGTATCCTTTTTCTTCAGAAGTGTGACCACGCCTTTGGTAACCTGACTCGGGATGGATCACGTGTCAAACCAGTGGTTAAACACACACCGTCAGCATCAAACATATGCGACAACCCCAAGTATAACTCGTTGGGCAGTCCATCGAGTCCTGGTGATCTCTTATAGGCGACCTGCTTCATGGAAGCTACAACCTCACACTCAGTAATCCGACCATCACAACTAACCGCTCGGGCCGCCTCCAGGCGGGGCGAACCAGCCAAATAGTTGCCAAACTCCTGGACGCAGAGTCTGGATAGCTGCGCGACACGATCTTAAAAGTGCACTCAAAACCGTTCGCAAATCTCCCGAGCCGACACTAAGGAGTCTCCTTCCGGGCTCTGAATCTTACGAATGTACCTATCCGATTTGCACCCGAGCGAACAGACTCGTCTGATTTGTCAACATTCACAGCTTCGTTCGGCATCTTTTTAATTCTAGCCCTAACTACCTGGCCCTAGTATCGCTCGCTAGCCAAACGACTCAGGTCCGCCTTAGCTATGCCTATCTCTAGGGAATCCCCCCTGCCACCGCCCTGGATAGTCTATCCTCTAGACGCTTCTCTGCCTTGGCCCTATTTAGGGCGAGGCGTTGACCATATTTGACAGAGAAGTCTCTAATACTAGATTTGGCGTTTACCCACCATCTACACCCGGTAACCTCCCCCACTAATCCCTTCTTGATGTGTTCAGTTAGCTTTTCCCGGAAGTCATCTATCTCCAGTAAGGAGGAATTTAACTTCCAGTATCCAGCTATATTGGGGTTGCTATCTAAATCTAACCTGGCCACAAGTAGTTTGTGGTCAGAGTAACCTAACCAGTGGAACGTGGGACAAGATATGTATTCTACATTGCTTCTTCTAACTAACAACGGATCCAAGTAAATACTTGAAACGGAAGGCCTGCTAGAGAGCCACGTCAACATCTCCCGCCCCGGATGATCCACCCGATACCTGTCTACCAGATCGCATCTAGCCATCAGGTCCGACAGACTGGTTTTACATCCATCCGTCCCTCTAGTCCTGCCCACCTTATCTACCCTGGGATCAAGGATAGCATTGTAATCAAATACTAGAACTAACCGTTCCGAACCTCCGAGAAATACGTCCAACCACCGGAAAAAGGAAACCCACTCCCGTACGCAATTGGGAGCATACACCACGACGACTCAAAACGCTCTATTTGCCACGGCAACATCGGCCACGATCAGTCTACCATCAGTATCCGCGTGAACAACGCTAACCGTTCAGAAAGGGTGCGCCTAACTAACAAAGAAACGCCCCTACTTTGACTATCACCGTATGCTGAAAAGACATCATAATACCCCTCCAGCACTCGATGATCTTCAACGGAATTGTAGTGAGTCTCCTGTAACGTAGCCACATCTATGTTCATGAACATGAGATCCCTCAGAACCCTAGCGGCTTTGCTCTGGCACCTCATGCCCCTTACGTTCAAGCTAGCAAGGCTTAAGGACGTGGCCATTATACCTAAGCATTGACAACCACCGGCGTAAAGTCTTTTGTACCCAGGATGGCCCTCCCTTCGCACTTAGATGCCAGCTGTTTGAGGGAGTCGTATTCCTCTTCCACCAACTTTATATTTGTTATCGCCCTTCTATCATATTCCTTTGTGCGTCCAGTTCTTGTTTGACGCACATGACTAAGGGGGCGTCTGGGAAGTTTTTAGGATTTGTTACCTTCTTCCCTTCCAATTCTTTTAGCGGCTTAAGTAGACACCTATGCCGCTGCGTGATGTAAGTATCAGCGTGAAGGGGGTCTACATCGCAAATCCAGGAAGGAAGGGGAGCTTTTTAGTTTTCTTTTAGTTTTTTAGTTTTCTAACTGGAGACGCTGAGGCAGCTCTTCTGCTGTTGTCTTGAGTCACCAGCTTTTCCCCGGACAATGATCGAGCACCGGGAGTGGGGTATCAAATAGGGGTGGGGGGATTTTGGTTCAGCTGAAGGGTTGGGGTTTTGGGTGGCTGAATCATAGAGACAGTATTTTCTACGTTCATTGGGGACGGGGAACGGGACTCAGCCTCCTTGTTCTTTTTTGCCTTCTTGTTATCTTTTTTAGCGTCTTTGTTGAGGCCTTTGCACACTACCACAGATGCCTGTCCTTTGCATTTGGACTGTTGCTCTTCTTGCTTCCCTTCAGTCGGATGAGGAGACCGGATGGTTTCGTTTTTGGCCGCTAGAAACTTCCTTTGTTGACATGTTGGTGGAAGGATTCGTGGACGACCCTTCGGGAACTGGCCGACCTTGTACCTCAGGGGGCTTCTCTCTTATGGAGGGGGTCTTTGTGGTTCTCCCATTCTTCTTAACCAATTTGGTCCAGCCGTTCGATGTTGTTGGTGTTACAGTTGATGTTATACCCCCTCCGGCTGGTTTCTCAGGGGGTGCCGGTGCCACACCCTTCTGTTCTTCTGCAGTTGTTGTTTGAGGGATCCTTTTAGGGCAATCCCTCGCCATATGGCCTATCAGTTGCCAATGCCAACAGTGCGGGCTTCGCCCCTCGACGATGACGCTTATCGTCCAAACGTCGCTTCTGAGCAAGGCAGGGATTTTCTGAAAGCCCTCCCGGTCACAACGCATTCTAACTGAGTAAGACCATAAGGCTACGGGGGCCACGGGCCGGGAGGACAGCTTCGACGTCCCTATACTGGCTCATTATTGCGCCTATTTGCACAGAGTCCAGGAACCAGGGGACGCCTAAAATATACACAGCTGTTTGGCTCCTGCTCAGATATACCGGCTTGAAGCGCATATTCTTTCACTTCCAGTCGCATTTGGACAATTTTACCGCGTCATCGTCGGTTGGCAGCAGCAGGTCACACATGGCATAACTGCGACGGCAAATGTACGTCGCAGGTATTTGGAGATCCCCAAGCATCTCCGCCATGATATCCTTTGAAACTCCTGTGAGGCATTTCTTTTTCCAGTCCGTGGTGACCAGAGATATTATCCTTGTGGATAATTTTTCCACCACTCCTGGAAGGGGTTTAATGATGTTACCGTCAGTGTACTCCTTATATTTGGAGTTAAACAACTGACGGTAATCTTCGGAAGTAAGCTGGGACTGGGATCCCCACACCTTCTCTGCCGCCGAGGGCGTCGGTGTTGCTGGCATCGGCGATTTTGGCGAGGGCGGTGTTCTCTGCCCGGGCGGAATTGTTGAGCAGGTGTTTTCACTTGTCTGCGTACTGGCACCCGGCAGTGTAGCCCAATCTGCCGGGCTCTCCGTCGGAGACGATGGTTTCTGAACAGGTGTGGCACCAACTGCCTCACTCTTTTGTTCTGTACGAGCAGCCCCCTTCTTCTTCCTGAACCGGGATGTTCTTGCTTCACCTGCAAATCCGGTCTTTTTGTTCTCGTCCTGGCTGCTGTCATTACTACTGCACTGCAGATCGTTGCCCAATGTCATATTCAGCTGGGAGTCCAGAAACAAGAGCATATTTATGGCCTCTTCCCGGTCGTCCGGCACTGCGTTCTTGGGCGCCTGATCCGGGTCGGTGGTTCTTAATGTGGAGAAATCGGCAGAAGTGGAAGGTCTTAATTCCGTCCCTAGGAGTTCTATCCTCCTATGGACGGTAGGGCTAACAGTTAAAGCCCTTTTCCTCTGCCGATCCCACCGAGTTGGATCACCTCTCCCAGCTGGCCTAAACCTACTACTGCCGGGGACAGCAGTGTTATCAATTGTCCAGGAGCCGCCGCCTAATGCGACGAACTCCTCTACAGTGACGGTGCGGGGGCCAGCACCGGGTCTAGTGCGGGGGACAGCACGACCGTACCTCTTGGTCTCTCTACTGGGCCTGAACCAGTGTGCGTGTCAGGGACACGACCACCAGAACCCGGGCTAGGCAAAGGCGCGGAGCCCGGACCGCGTGGCGGTGGTGGGTGGACTTTTTCAGGGCCTGATCCGGCCCCCAGATTAAGCCGAAACCCCCTCTGGGAACTAGACCCCGGGCTAGGCATTTCTGCACTGGAGCCCGGACCAGCTACCCTCCCCCTCTGCGTCTTCTTTCTGGCTCAGACCTGCCGATTTAGCCTGGCTGAGGATTCTGTTGGATGTGACTCCAACCACCTCAGACGCAGACTGGCCAGCTGCTTAAGTCGAGCCCGGGAAGAGACACAACCTGAAAACGATCGAAAGGTAAAAACAGTTAATGGCCTCAACAGGAGGCGAAAAAACAAAAACAATGAAAAAAAACCCAAAGCTTTGAACCAGACGCCAAAGGGTCTGGTAACTGGTCTTTGGATGTCCGGAACAGCCAAAGGGCAAACAGAAAAGACAGGAGACCGGTCTTTTCTGTTTATTTAAAAAGAAAATACAATTTTCTTATATATGGGTTGTGGAATTGCATTCACTAGCAAAAGTTCTATCCTATTTGCATATTCTTTTAAACATTCATTTTAATTGATTCCCTGTTAGTTCATTCGGTTTTTTTCTGGGATGATCAGTTAACTATTACGTGTAATTATATTAATGCGATAGTCTACATAATTTGTACTTGCATAATATTTGCGTAAAAAGTTTACAGTAAACACAAAACTGTTTCCATATATATTTATTTATACGTATATCGAACAATTGTATACACATTTTCCTCTAGAAATAGTTCAACACTTTTATTCATATTTTATTTGGCCGCATATTTTTAATCATTCAAAACTTTAAGCAATGATACTAAATGATGGCAGAGTTACCTGAAAAATTTCGGCATTTGGGAGGAAAGTCCAAACAAGAAAATATAAACATTGCGAAATTTGTCTAGTAGTTTGGGACTTTTAATTTATTATACAAACTCCAAATAACTGACTCTTTTACTTAATAGATTACGATATTAAAACATTCATAATTATTTTTGTATTTTTAGTGCGTACCGTACCAGGATTATTGCCGGACGTATCGAAATAATTGTTGTGGTGATGTTCCTTGCATAAATGATGATCAAAAACCTTGCCAAGATCCAAGCGAGATTTGCCAATGTGAGCATCCTGATAAAAATTTTGCAGACGAATCACGAACACACGAACTGTATATTTATAGGAGGAAATTTATAAAATAAAAAACAGTTTTCTTCTTCTCATGTTTCTTGTATGAATTCCGTTTAATAATTAAACAGTCAAGAAACGTGAAAATTTGTTTTTGTTATTTCAACTATTTTTTAGATGACATCAAGAAACGTTAAAATTTGTTTATTTTTTTATTTCAACTATTTTTTAGGTGACATCAAGAAACGTGAAAATTTGTTTTTTGTTATTTCAACTAATTTTTTAGATGACATCAAGAAACGTGAAAATTTGTTTTTTGTTATTTCACCTAATTTTTTAGATGACATCAAGAAACGTTAAAATTTGTTTATTTTATTTCAACTATTTTTTAGGTGATATCAAGAAACGTTAAAATTTGTTTATTTTTTTATTTCAACTATTTTTTAGGTGACATCAAGAAACGTTAAAATTTATTTTTTTATTTCAACTATTTTTTAGGTGACATCAAGAAACGTTAAGATTTGTTTTTTTTATTTCAACTATTTTTTAGGTGACATCAAGAAACGTTAAAATTTATTTTTTTATTTCAACTATTTTTTAGATGACATTAAAAAATGTGTTTTCTCTTAAGATGATTCCAATAAAAAAAATAAATAAATTTTTCAGATGAGGCAAAGAAACAAAATGCTTAAAATGTCAGATTAGCAGGGCTGGCTAACCGGCGTTGACCGGTGTGTGCATGCCTCTGTCTCCTCTCATAGAAACATTTAATGTAAAGTTGTTATTGTTGTTTTTTTTTGTTTTTTTGTATGAAGATTGGCTTTAGGAATGGCCACCAGCAACATTCTCATGTTCAAAACGGCTTTTAACATTTTGGTAGTGTTGGTTACTGTCAACATATTAGCCACAAATTTAACATTGAGAGTCGCTGTCAAGATCCTCATGCGCAAATACTCTGAACCAACAAAGAAGTTAGGGGGTGGCAGTGTCGGTCGGATATACTTAGATTTGATCCTCGCCGGTTCGTACTAATGTGGCTGCCAGTGATATAACCTGCATAATACAGACTTTATATGGGAAAACTACTTGTATCCGGCAACTATAAATCAAATTTTCTTTAATCAGCATAGGGAAAAACCTAAAAAAGATGCTCTATAATCAAACCGTCCCCCTCGTAAAAATAGTAAAGTTGTTCTTCTTGTTGTTGCTACTGCTATCGGCCGACACCCAAGATCCTCATGGTAAGATAAGGTTCCGGAACGGAAACTCCCAAGCTCTTCATATAAAGAACAGCTTTTGGAACGGAGTCCCAACCTCCTACATCTACATATTCAGAACGGTTTCCGAAGTAGATACCCAGTCCTGTCAGTGGGAAAAGATCTATTTAACTTTTAATGCATAATGTATGACGCTAAAACCTAAGATTAAAATGGAAAGATCGTTTAACTTTTAATGCATAATGTATGACACCAAAACCAAAGATTAAAAATGGAAAGCTCGTTTAATTGTTAATGCATAATGTATGACGCTAAGACCAAAGATTACAAAAGATAGATTCGTTTAACATGTAATGCATAATGCATGACGCCTAAACCAAAGATTAAAAAAGAAAGATTCATTTCTCTTGTAATGCATAATGTATGACGCTAAAACCAAAGATTAAAAATGGAAAGATCGTTTATATTTTAATGCATAATGTATGCCGCTAAAAACAAAGATTAAAAAAGAAAGATTCGTTTAACTTTTAATGCATAATGTATGACGCTAAAACCAAAGAGTAAAAAAGAAACATCGTTTATCTTTTCATGCCTAATGTATGACGCTAAAACAAAAGTTTTAAAAAGATAGATTCGTTTAGCATGTAATGCATAATGTATGACGCAAGAACCAAAGATTTAAAAAAAAGAAAGATTCGTTTATCTTTTAATGCATAATGTATGACGCAAATACCAAAGATGAAACAGGAAAAATACGTTCAAGTTTTAATGCATAATGTATGACGCTAAAACCAAAGATTTTAAAAGGAAGTTCTTTTAATTGTAATGCATTATGTATGACGCTTAAACCGAAGATTAAAAAGAGATATTGTTTAAATTTTAATGCATAATGTATGACGCTAGAACCAAAGATTAAAAAAGAAAGTTCGTTTAATTTTAATGCATAATGTAATACGCTACAAGCAAAAATTAAAAAAAAGATACATCGTTTAAATCTCTTGTAATAAATTCACACAGTTTGTACCAGGATACTGAAAGTAAGATATCAGCTATCAAAGACCCAGTATAAGCGATAAGATATAGATAGTAAGATGGCCATATTTTTAGCAGATACAAGTATATAAAAATTTCAGCTATTAATCTGACTTTCTTATAAAACATGTTTTGTAATAAATTCACACAGTTTGTGATGTAGTGAGTATTGATTTATTTGATTATATATTTTCTCTAACCTTCGTCTGGTGGATAACTGCGATGTAATAGGAATGCTGGGTCTCCTAGCTGTATCCTTAGTAATTACATCTTTTCATTGTTGTTGTATCACCACGTTTTGGCAAACTAATTTTCTAGTCGGCAGTAGGTAGGATTTGAACCGCTTTTTTGAGATAATATTCACCTTGCATGTTTGTATCGAGTTTACAACGTAATAAAATGTTATGGAATCAGTTGCATTATTTTTCAATACTAATCGTGATGTGAATTAGTGCATCTTTAACTGCACGAAAATCACAAGGATTAGAATTAAATTTTAATCAGCAACAAGAGTTTTAAAGTGAGTTTAATATTTTAAATTAAAACTTTTCTCTCTGTAACCTTCTACCCACTCTCTCTTCTTATCTCTCTCTTTCTCTCCCCCTTTTGTCTTGCTTTAATAATACATGCAACTGCCTTATTTGTTGCATTGAGGACAATCGAATTCAGAATATACGACCATCAGTTAACATCTCTTTCTCTACATTTCTCTCAACTCCCCTCTCTCTCTTTCTCTCTCTTCCTCTCTCTCTCTTTCTTCCTCTATCTCTCTCTCTCTCTCTGTCTCTCTCTCTCTCTGAAGTGTATGGTTACCATTGGGTTCTCATTGGCGGCTACCACTGGTCTTCACTGGAATTTGGATGGCGCTAAGCCTCCGAAAGGTCCCGGTCCTCTTTGCACTCATTATTTGGTGTTGCGTCAGATGATGGTGTCATACAAAAACAGTAAGGTTAAGGAATATGACTTAACGTCAGCATCTGTCGAATATCAATCTTCGAAAGCCTATATATATGCACGCATACACACACATACACACACACACACACATATATATATATGCGTGTGTGTGTGTGTGTGTGTGTGTGTTTGATTAATTTTTGGAATTACAGAATGGTTAATATAGACCAAATTATAACATAATGAATAAAATTAATAGGTTATAGATTAATTGATCGTTCCGCATGCTGTTCAACAGGGATAAATCCAGGGTAAATTATGATTAATAAATATTTTTTTTTACAAAGGCATGACCACTTATCACATCCAAGAGGCCTCCCGAGGATAAGGCTTAAAGAGTGTACAGTAGACAATTGGACAATACAGTAATCGTTAGTAATGGAAATTCGGTAAATTTGTTAACTTATATGGAACGGCTCATCAAAAACGTGTTTATGCTAGACTTAAAGACAACCATATTGTAGTCAGCTGGAAAGCAGGAAAACGGAAGACAAGGCATGCAGTTTGAAGAAAGAAGCTTTGTTCATGGGATCTATGTTTAGGTTTAGGCACAGATAAAGAGTGACGGAATTTATTGATAGTGTTTTCTGCTAGACGAGTGTTTTTTTAATGTTTGTCGAGGGAGGCCATAGATTAGAGCTCAGTCGAGCACTTGCCATGAAAATAATGATAAAGCAGAGACAAACTCGCGACATCTTTTCTGTAAGAAAGATTTTGCAGGGAAGAGAAAAGAACATCCCCTACGTGGCAACATTACTCAATCCTTGACATACCTAGCTCTTATATAGATAGAGAATTACATCAGCAGTGAGATATCTACTGGATCGATAGAAGGATCCCACCATTTTTCCAGTGGTCTTGGCAAAGGATTTTATGTATGTTTTAAATTTCAAATCAGGAGCAAAGGTCAAGTCCAGAAGCTTGTCAAAACATGAGGCCTCCCCAAGACGAGAGCAATTCATTTCAATTGATACCAGAGGGGATCAGAGCGTTGATGATGATTGGTTTTAGATGCATTAACATTAACCAGCCACCTCTTCCCCCTATTATACAACTTGCTCACGATCAGAGGAGAGAGAATCGGGGAGAACGTAATCGGTTTCGGTCTTAGATGTCCTACCATAGATAGTAGATGGAAAGCCATCTTTTATATAGGCATATATTCCATGCCCATGGCGATCCTGTGCGTTAGATTTGGAATTTGAATTAGAGTATTCTTGAACTACGAACTCATCTAGGGAAATCTTAGAAATAATATGTCTGGTTTAGTCTGCTATAATTGGGTTTCAACCTCTGGAAGGTTAGAACGTAGACACCTGATGTTCGAGAACGAGACATTGTACTGCGTAGGTTGGTGATCCGGGTTTAATCGTGTATATTGTCTTGAAACTTTTCATGATGGAGTTTTGTATTTTGTGGACTAGGTCAACAGATTTTCTTGGAGCAGGGCAGAGAGGAAATGTAAGAGAGAAATAGAAATGGAGGAATATATATATACATACATATATATATATATATATATATATATATATATATATGTATATATATATATATACATATATATATATATATACTTTGCTGTATCGAGGAATTTGTTTTGGAGAAGAAAAAACACGAATGGGAATCGAAAATATGTACAAATAAAATATAAGGTATGTATGGGGAAATTTTTAAATGGGGGAAAAGCGAATAAAACAACGTTATATTACTTGAAGATCCTAAAGACTAATCACGCTCTAATCTAAGAGGCATTGCCTCGGTTTGCAGAGAGAAGGCCTTAACTCTGTTAATTTTTATTCTACATACTCAAAATTTGACATACAGGGTACTGTGATTTGGGAAAATCGATGTGGTCGGGTTTTGGCCAGATATTTGGCTATTAAGGGGTCAAAGTTCAACGATTTGATCTTTGAGAACTCTACCAAACTCCTCCGACAATTTTTGGTCTACAAACTTAAAATTTTAGATATAGACTCCTTGCACATGGATCTAACTTAATAAATTTATTTCAGCCAAAAACAATAAATTTTAAGAGTCATAATAGGGGTCAAACTTATAAAAAATTGACCGCTTTCTTTTTTTTCTCAACATACTCCTCCAAATCGCCGGGCACCCATATATATATATATATATATATATATATATATATATATATATATATATATATATATATATATATATATATATATATATACTAGCGAAGGGTACCCGGCGTTGCCCGGATGTCTGGAGGTGTGTGTGGAAGCTCCGGGGGTTAAAAAAAAGTTAGTATGAGGATCGAACCCGAACCCTTGAGGCAAAATTGTAAATTAAAGTGTGTGAAAAAAAAAACGTGGGACCATAACCATTATCCCACCGCCAGATGCTGATGGAAACACGTTTGAATTTATTTAATTACTTGGATTTGGCAGGTCCCCGTTTTAATGAGTTAATGAGGTCAAGTTTGACTGCAGATAGTATTTTCCCAAGAAGTTATAGGAAAAAGACTAACCCACATGCGGCGAGCGAGAAATGTTGAATATTTATCTTCCGGAAATCGAGCAGATTAAATAGACAGGCGAGCTTCGTTATTAACTGTGAGATATTACGATTTATATGTGATATAAAAAGTTTTAAAAAGTTGTGAACCGACCGATTCTCTGAAAAAATCCTTTTGTAGACATACAGAAAAAGCGAACACACATACATACATACATACATTTTCGCTTTTATATATATAGACTAGCGGGGGATACCCGGCGATGCCCGGGTTTGGAGATGTGTGTGGTGTTAAATAAAAAAAACCGGGGGGGGGATCGAACCCGAAGTCTTGAGGCGAAGTTTGAAAATAAATTTGGTCAGCCAGAATGAGTTAGTTAAAGAACCAAACTGACAAGTGCGCGACCGGAAGCCGTCGAGCGTTACGAGAACGACGTAGGTTTGTTTGTTATAAGCGAAGTAAAAAAAGAAAACAACGTTAACACTAAGCGGGGAAAAACACAAAAAAAACTAACGATGAAAGCAGAAAAACGAACACGTGAAAAATGGCTTAAATAAGCCTGTCTCGATATTAAAATTTAAAAAAATCGAAAAAAAAACCATCTCACACATCGATTCGAACACAAAACGTTCAGATAATGAACTATCGCCTTAACCAACTGAGCTAAGGCGACGTTCACGAAATTTGTTCGGTTTTTCAACTATTTAAAGTAAATCAGGTCACGACGTAATCTGACGCATGCGTAGAATCGGTCATTGTCACGAGAGGACCGTTTTTGTTGACCCCCTGTCGAAAATTGTCGATTTCTGGGTCAAAATGTTAACGTTGTTGGCTAATTCTTCGATATTTTAAATTTTCGTCGCATCTATCGAAAGTTTTTAGCAGACATCCAACATATACACAAACATATATATATATATATATATATATATATATATATATATATATATATATATTACACAGGCATCACTACATTATCAAGGCTAAGACGTAACTCAAGGATAAGGATTAAATAGTGTACAGTAGAAATTGGACAATATAGTAATCCTTTGTAATGAAAATTCGGTAAATTTGATAACTTATATGGACCGGCTCAATCAAGAACTTATTTACGTTAGACTTGTAGACAACCATATTGTAGTCAGCCGGAAAGCAGGAAAAAGGAAGACAATTCCACGGGCGTGCAGTTCTAAGAAAGAAGCTTTGTTCATGGAATCTACGTTTAGGTTTAGGCACAGATAAAGAGTGGAGAGAATTATTGATAGTGTTTTCAGCTAGACGAGTGTTTCTTGTGAAGTTTAGCGAAGGGACCATAGACTGAAGCTCAGTCGAACACTTTCCATGAAAATAACGATACATCAGAGACAAACTCGCAACATCTCTTGTGTGAGATAGAGGTTGCAGGGAAGAGAAAAGGGCATCTCCTACTAGGCTACGAAGTCTATTTTGAACTCTATCAAGGCAGGCCAAGTCCTTTCTAGCAGCTCCTGCCCAGATGTGGCAACAGTATTCCATCCTTGGACGTACCTGGCTCTTTTATAGATTGAGAATTGCATCAGCAGTGAGATATCTACTGGATTGATAGAAAGATCCCACCATTTTTCCAGCGGCCTTGGCAACAGATTTGATGTACGTGTTCCATTTAAGATCAGGAGTAATGGTCAAGCCCAGAAGCTTGTCAAAACTTGAGGCCTTCTGTAGACGAGAGCCATTCATTTCAATTGATGCCAGATGTGGATCAGAATGTTGATGATGTAAAGAGAGAAGCTTGGTTTTAGATGCATTAAAGTAACCAGCCACTCCTTTCCCTATTGTACCACGTGCTCAAGATCGGAGGAGAGAGAATCGGACAGAACTTGGTCGTTCACTGTCTTAGATGTGCTACCATAAATGGTAGTGCCATCAGAATAAATGTCTACAAATGATGTAAGGATATGATTTGGAAGATCATTAATGTAGATCAGGAAGAATGTTGGGCCCAGGATGGACCCCTGAGGGACACCAGCATTAATACTGTGAGCTTCTTATTTCTGCCCATCAACCACTACTCTTATGAATCTATCAGAGAGAAATGATTTAATAATTGAGAAAACATTTCCAACTATACCGTAGCTGGAGATTTTGCGAAGTAAACCTTTATGCCATACTCTATTAAAGGCCTTAGATATGTCAAGAGCGATTGCCCTAGAAAGGTTGCCTCCGCCGAGAGATTTGCTAATCTTATGAGATATAACTGTAAGCACATCTTCTGTAGATCTAGCAGAAGGGAAACCATATTGACTGTCACTAAGAAGGTTATTTTTGTTGAGATGTTAATTACAGAAGTAATAAACACAGTATATTTATATATGTATACATATGTAATACATATGTAATATATATTTAACGGCTAATTTCAAAAAAAAATGTTTTGAACGCTACTAACTGAATTTCTTTCAATGCAGTTTGCAATTTGGAGACGGAATTGTTTTTGTTGAGATAAGTGATTTCAATCATGCTTTTTATTTTAGATTTAAAATATTAACAACTCCATTTTATTTCAGTATTTAATTTGTGTATTTCTGTTTTATTAAATGCTAGCTTTTTTCTAGTCCAATACCGGCTTCCATCTTACCTCGAAATTACTTATAACGGCACCAACTTACTTTCGGAAGAACCCCCCCATCAGCCTTTTCTTTTATATCGTAAGCTTCTTAAAACGTTACTAGCTTAAGTTCAGAATAAAATCACGATTTTCTTTTAACGGCTAATTTCAAAAAAAAATGTTTTGAACGCTACTAACTGAATTTCTTTCAATGCAGTTTGCAATTTGGAGACGGAATTGTTTTTGTTGAGATAAGTGATTTCAATCATGCTTTTTATTTTAGATTTAAAATATTAACAACTCCATTTTATTTCAGTATTTAATTTGTGTATTTCTGTTTTATTAAATGCTAGCTTTTTTCTAGTCCAATACCGGCTTCCATCTTACCTCGAAATTACTTATAACGGCACCAACTTACTTTCGGAAGACCCCCCCCATCAGCCTTTTCTTTTATATCGTAAGCTTCTTAAAACGTTACTAGCTTAAGTTCAGAATAAAATCACGATTTTCTTTTAACGGCTAATTAAAAAAAAATGTTTTGAACGCTACTAACTGAATTTCTTTCAATGCAGTTTGCAATTTGGAGACGGAATTGTTTTTGTTGAGATAAGTGATTTCAATCATGCTTTTTATTTTAGATTTAATATATTGACAACTCCATTTTATTTCAGTATTTAATTTGTGTATTTCTGTTTTATTAAATGCTAGCTTTTTTCTAGTCCAATACCGGCTTCCATCTTACCTCGAAATTACTTATAACGGCACCAACTTACTTTCGGAAGACCCCCCCCCATCAGCCTTTTCTTTTATATCGTAAGCTTCTTAAAACGTTACTAGCTTAAGTTCAGAATAAAATCACGATTTTCTTTTAACGGCTAATTTAAAAAAAAAATGTTTTGAACGCTACTAACTGAATTTCTTTCAATGCAGTTTGCAATTTGGAGACGGAATTGTTTTTGTTGAGATAAGTGATTTCAATCATGCTTTTTATTTTAGATTTAAAATATTGACAACTCCATTTTATTTCAGTATTTAATTTGTGTATTTCTGTTTTATTAAATGCTAGCTTTTTTCTAGTCCAATACCGGCTTCCATCTTACCTCGAAATTACTTATAACGGCACCAACTTACTTTCGGAAGAACCCCCCCCATCAGCCTTTTCTTTTATATCGTAAGCTTCTTAAAACGTTACTAGCTTAAGTTCAGAATAAAATCACGATTTTCTTTTAACGGCTAATTTCAAAAAAAAATGTTTTGAACGCTACTAACTGAATTTCTTTCAATGCAGTTTGCAATTTGGAGACGGAATTGTTTTTGTTGAGATAAGTGATTTCAATCATGCTTTTTATTTTAGATTTAAAATATTAACAACTCCATTTTATTTCAGTATTTAATTTGTGTATTTCTGTTTTATTAAATGCTAGCTTTTTTCTAGTCCAATACCGGCTTCCATCTTACCTCGAAATTACTTATAACGGCACCAACTTACTTTCTGAAGAACCCCCCCATCAGCCTTTTCTTTTATATCGTAAGCTTCTTAAAACGTTACTAGCTTAACTTAAGCTTATATCGTAAGCTTCTTAAAACGTTACTAGCTTAACTTAAGTTCAGAATAAAATCATGATTTTCTTTTAACAACTAATTTAAAAAAAAAATGTTTTGAACGCTACTAACTGAATTTCTTTCAATGCAGTTTGCAATTTGGAGACGGAATTGTTTTTGTTGAGATAAGTGATTTCAATCATGCTTTTTATTTTAGATTTAAAATATTAACAACTCCATTTTATTTCAGTATTTAATTTGTGTATTTCTGTTTTAGTAAATGCTAGCTTTTTTCTAGTCCAATACCGGCTTCCATCTTACCTCGAAATTACTTATAACGGCACCAACTTACTTTCTGAAGAACCCCCCCCATCAGCCTTTTCTTTTATATCGTAAGCTTCTTAAAACGTTACTAGCTTAAGTTCAGAATAAAATCACGATTTTCTTTTAACGGCTAATTTTAAAAAAAAATGTTTTGAACGCTACTAACTGAATTTCTTTCAATGCAGTTTGCAATTTGGAGACGGAATTGTTTTTGTTGAGATAAGTGATTTCAATCATGCTTTTTATTTTAGATTTAAAATATTAACAACTCCATTTTATTTCAGTATTTAATTTGTGTATTTCTGTTTTATTAAATGCTAGCTTTTTTCTAATCCAATACCGGCTTCCATCTTACCTCGAAATTACTTATAATGGCACCAACTTACTTTCGGAAGAAGCCCCCCCCCATCAGCCTTTTCTTTTATATCGTAAGCTTCTTAAAACGTTACTAGCTTAAGTTCAGAATAAAATCACGATTTTCTTTTAACGGCTAATTTCAAAAAAAAATGTTTTGAACGCTACTAACTGAATTTCTTTCAATGCAGTTTGCAATTTGGAGACGGAATTGTTTTTGTTGAGATAAGTGATTTCAATCATGCTTTTTATTTTAGATTTAAAATATTAACAACTCCATTTTATTTCAGTATTTAATTTGTGTATTTCTGTTTTATTAAATGCTAGCTTTTTTTTTCCTCGTACATATGTTTATTTATCTACCGAGTTGATAGCAAAAATTACGAATTATACTCATTTTTAGTTCGTGTGAGGGAAATCTATCACCATACTTTCCCTTAAACACGTCTGTTGGACTTTTATTAAGTAGAATACTTAATAGTTTTTTTTTTTTTTAATGGAGAGTAGAAAACGCATTGTGGATGCGTTATCGGCAGCTCCTGTTACTCTCGCTTCTTCTTATTTGTCCCTCAGTCCTCATTTTTTAAATGAGTGATTTTTCGGACAAAGGGAGAAGAAAAAGCTGTTTTCTAGGTTGGCAGTATTTTTGCGAACAGTTGGTTGAGATGGCGGAAATTTTCTGTTTCTATGTCTATCCTTGTAGCCATGTCACTAGTAAGGGTGCTGGAGGTAAACGTTTTGTCTGGGCTGACGTTATCCGCCTGATAGTCAGGGACCCGAACCTTGGATTAACCACTAAGGAGGCTGTCCTATCAGCAGGTGCAAAGTACTGGGGCTGCTGTATTGCCATTTGGTGAATGGATTCTGGACCATGCAGTAGCTTCTGGTGGGGCCTCTCGGTGCCATACTAGTGGGTAATTGTTACGGCTTTACCTTATCATTAGCTACAAATAAAAAAAAAATTCTTCGTTTCTTTTTCTCTCTTAATTTCCCCTCTCTGTCCTGCTCTAAGTAAATCTGTCGACCTGGTCCACAAATTCCAAAACTTCATCATGACAAGTTTCAAGAAAAAATACACGATTAAACCCGGTTCTCCAACTTCCAACGTAGACCCCTACTACCATGTCTCCTTCTCCAACATCAGGGGTCTTCGTTCTAACCTTCCAGAGGTTGAAACCCAATTACAGGAGACTAAACCTGACCTCTTATTTTTAAGTGAAACTGGCATTGGACAGGCTATTTCCCTAGATGAGTTTTCAATTTCAGGATACTCTAACTTAACTTCTAAATCTGACCCCCAAGATCGCCATGGGCATGGAATATGTGCCTATATTAAAGATAGCTTTCCATGTGGGAGGGAAATCTCCAGGGAAGATCCTAACTTACCCTATATGTGCTTCCGGGTTGCTTTAGCTCACACTACTGCATTTATATTTACTCTCTATCGCCCCCACAACAGCGGAGTTACTATCTTTCAAAGCATATCTGAGAAAATTGACCAATCCTTTCTACTTATCCTTCAGCTAACTTTCACGTATGTGGAGACTTCAATGTTCACAACGTCGAATGGTTGACCCACTCAAACAAGACCGATGATGAGGGGAGGTTCTGTCATGATTTCTCCATTGCCTATGACCTCACTCAGATTGTTCAGGAACCTACCCGTGTGCCCGATAATGACGGCCAGTATGCGAGCCTACTAGACCTTTTTCTCACAACTTGCCCTGAACTATGTTCAGTTTCTGTTCTGTCGCCTCTTGGATCTTCCGACCACTCTGTTGTATCAATTAAGATAAAAATGAAATGTAATAAGTCCCCAGACGTACCTCTTCATCGTACAGTATATCGATACACTAAGGCTGACTGGGATAGCTTCCGTACATTTATATCTGATCTACCTCTGCATTCCATGTTTAAAAAGGATGTGTCCTCTATAGTATTATACCTAACTGAATGGTTAATTGTAGGTATTGACCATTTCATACCCTCTAAAAAGTTTCAGCAAAAACCTAACAGCCAGCCATGGTTCTCTCCAGAATGTGCTGCTGCCATTGCGCACAGAAATCACTTTTTCCACTGCTTCAAACGTAATAGATGTATGGAAACTAAAGCCGTTTTCAGGACTGCCAGCAACCATTGTAAGAAAGTAATAAGGAACGCAAGAGTGTTGTATGCTTAATCTGTTAAGTCCAAAGTAGCTGAGCAGCGGCTTGGTTCCCACCAGTTTTGGCAAATAGCAAACAGAATCCTGAACAGAAGCGTGTGCTCCATCCCAACTATTATCAATGACCTGAGGTAATCTCGTCAGCATCAGACAAAGCCAAACTCTTTGTCAAGAACTTTGCAGCTAATTCTACCCTTTGCGACCAAGACCGCCAACCCCCAATATTTCCTCCTGTATCAGAAAACACGCTATGTGATATACGTATATCTGTACGTGATGTTGCGAAGCTAATCAAAAACCTTGATTCGAGTAAAGCAACTGGCCCTGATGGTATTCCAATTATAGTACTCAAAAAACTTCAACCTGAATTAGCGCCCATACTTACAAAACTGTTTAAACGTTGTCTTAAGGAGAATAGTTTCCCATCTCCCTGGAAAATCTCATCACTATGCCCTGTATTTAAGAATTCAGGTGATCGATCATCCCCCTCTCAGTACAGGCCAATAAGTCTCCTGTGCGTCATGAGTAAGTTGCTAGAATCTGTGTTAAATACAGAAGTAATCAACCATCTCAACAAAAATAACCTTCTTAGGTACACTCAATATGGTTTCCGTTCTGCTAGATCTACAGCAGATGTCCTTAAAGTTATATCGCATAGGATTAGCAAATCTCTCGACGGTGGCAATCTTTCTAGGGCAATTGCTCTTGACATATCTAAAGCCTTTGATAGGGTATGGCATAAAGGTTTACTTCATAAGATCGCTAGCTATGGTATAGCTGGAAAAGTCTTCTCAATTATTAAATCATTTCTTTCTGATAGGTTCATAAGAGTAGTAGTTGAGGGGCAAAAATCAGAAGCTCACAGTATTAATGCCGGTGTCCCTCAGGGATCCATCCTGGGCCCAACTCTTTTCCTGATCTACATTAATGATCTTCCAAATCATATCCTTACATCATTTGTAGACATTTATGCTGACGACACTACCATTTATGGTACCACATCTAAGACAGTAACCGACCAAGTTCTCTCCAATTCTCTCTCCTCTGATCTTGAGCACGTCGTACAATGGGGAAAGAAGTGGCTGGTTACTTTTAATGCATCTAAAACCAAGCTTCTCTCTTTACATCATCAACATTCTAATCCACATTTGTCATCAATTGAAATGAATGGCTCTCGTCTTCAGGGGGCCTCAAGTTTTGACAAGCTTCTGGGCTTGACTATTACTCCTGATCTTAAATGGAACACGTATATCAAATCTGTTGCCAAGGCCGCTGGAAAAATGGTGGGATCTTTCTATCGATCCAGTAGATATCTCACTGCTGATGCTATTCTCTACCTATATAAGAGCCAGGTACGTCCAAGGATGGAATACTGTTGCCACATCTGGGCAGGAGCTGCTAGAAAGGACTTGTCCTGCCTTGATAGAGTTCAAAATAGACTTCGTAGCCTCGTAGGAGATGTCCTTTTCTCCTCCTTGCAACCTCTATCTCACAGAAGAGATGTTGCGAGTTTGTCTCTGATGTATCGTTATTTTCATGGAAAGTGTTCAACTGAGCTTCAATCTATGGTCCCCCCTCGCCAAACTTTCACAAGAAACACTCGTCTAGCTGTAAAAACTATCAATAATTTCCCCCACTCTTTATCTGTGCCTAAACCTAAACGTAGATTCCATGAACAAAGCTTCTTTCTTAGAACTGCACGCCTGTGGAATTGTCTTCCGTTTTCCTGCTTTCTAGCTGACTACAATATGGTTGTGTTCAAGTCTAAAGTAAATAAGTTCTTGATGAGCCGTTTCATATAAGTTATTAAATTTACCAAATTTTTATTACTAATGATTACTATATTGACCAATTTCTACTGTACACTCTTTAACCCTTATCCTTGAGTGGCCTCTGGGCCTTGCTAATGTGGTTATGCCTATGTAAAAAAAAAATGTATATACATATATATAAGTATATATATACATATATATATATACATGTCTATATATGTATATACATATATATAAGTATATATATACATATATACATGTATATACATATATATAAGTATATATACATATATATACACATATATACATATATACATATGTATAAGTATATATATATAAATAGATATATGTATATACATATATATGTATATATACATATATATACATATGTTATATAATTTATTATTATTATTATTAGACGATACCACTTGTGCGCGTATGTTACGTGAGTTCTTAGTGAGTGTTCTTGTCTTATTACATATGATGTTGTATCTTAGAGAGAGAGATGTGTATGTAATGACATTTTATACACAGGCATATAATAATACAATTTACCTTTTTGTAGAAATCACAAACACAAAGATGAGCTTTATCCAAAACACATGATGAATTTATTTCCTTTCGACCGGTCGTGATTTCCTCATTAAGAACTCAAAGTTTCACATTTTAGTTTCTGAAGTGACGTCTCGCTTCAGACGTCCGCCTGTCTCTGAGTTTTCTCACTGACCGTCTCCCCTGACTGTCTCTCCTGACTGTCTCTCTGACTGTCTCTGCGACCAACTAACTCCCACTTCCTATATTGAGAAATCCATGCATCCCGGCCACGTGAGCAAAATTCACGTGTTTCAACATGCGCGACTTTGCACGTTTCCGACATTGATTTCCCAATAACCTATTTTTCTTGTGTTGTTTCCACAAAGGAATTTAACCTACATATCTAATTTATTTAACCCATATTTTATTATCCACATTCTTTTAACAATTGAATAGTTTATTTATTATTTATTTCATCCGAATTAACAATTTACTGAACATTCCATTTAAACCTATTGTTCTTTAAAACTTATGTCCAGGGTTCGATTTCTGCTTCCTCTTATTTTCATTTTAACTAATCTCTCTATTTTTATACTTACATGAACAGGGGACAGCCCTTATCATGTAACACATATACATATATATACATATGTATATATATGTATATATACATACATATGTAAATATATATGTATACATAAATATATATATATACATATATATACACACATATATATACATATATATACACATATATATACATATACATATATATACATATATATGTATATATATACATATATATACACAAATATATATACATATATACACACATATATATACATAAATATACACATATATACATATATATACACATATATATACATATACATATATATGTATATATATACATATATATACACAAATATATATACATATATACACACATATATATACATAAATATACACATATATACATATATATACACATATATATATACATATATACGCATATATATACATATATATACACATATATATACATATATATATATACACACATATATGTATACATATATATACACACATATATATATATACATATATACATATATATACACATATATATACATATATATACACATATATACATATATATACACATATATATATACATGTGTATATAGATATACACATATATATACACACATAAATATATATATATATATATATATATATATGTCTGAAAAAATCAATAAGAAAATATTAATGTTTATACTTTTTCTGTAATTGTTTTCTATTTGTTGAGGTGTAGGAAAACAAAAATTATTTTCAAAAGCATAGATATCTATCTCTCTCTCTCTCTCTCTCTCTCTCTCTCTATATATATATATATATATATATATATATATATATATATATATATATATAGAGAGAGAGAGAGAGAGAGAGAGAGTTAGAGAAAGATATATGTTTTTGCTTTTGAGATAGGTTTTGAATGAATTCAATTATTTACGAAAGTCCATTTTGTTGGGAAGAATTTTCACTTGAACCAATTTGGTACCCCAACATGGGGCGCGGCATATATATTGCTTTTAAAATATAATTATCCATTGACACGTGTTTCGTCGTCTAATTGTTCGAATCTAGCGAGATTAGAAATTAGACACGCGTTTCGTCTTCAAATTGTCTGAATCTAGCGAGATGAGAAATGAGCCTAAACTCTTAATCCGTTCGTCAATCTCGCACTATTGTTAAAAAAATACTGCGATTTACTTAGGGTTTTTTTTTTGTTTTTGTTTTTGCGATACGTTTTGTAATAAATTCAATTATTTCCGAAAGTGCATTTTACCTAGATGCAAGTTGGGAACAATTTTTCCTTTAACAAATTTTGTATCCTCACATGGGGAGCGGCATACATATTGTTTTTAAAATATACTTTTCCACTGACACGTGTTTCGTCGTCTACGACTCATCAGAGTGGCTAAATCTAGCGAGATTCGAAATCAGGACCCACAGTTACTAGCCTAAACTCTTAACCCGCTCGTCCATCTCGCACGATTGTTTGGATCTTTGATGATTTATATGTTATACGTAAATAATTGAATTCATTCAAAACGTATCGCAAAAACAAAAACAAATAACATCGGACAATACAATAAAACAAAGTTTGCTTTCATTGAAGACATATTCAGAGCACTCCAAACTGAAAACCCATACAAAGCGTTGAAGGAAGATATCCTCGAACAGACAAGCACATCGGAACCAGCACAGTTAAAGTTCAATACAATGAAAAAATGAGTATAATAATATGGTAGTATATTTCATATGCGAAGGAGTAGTGAAAAACAAAAACAAAACTCTGAATGTGTTGAAACAAATATAGATTTCATTATATTAAAGAGGTGACATTTTTTTTTTAAATATGGAAAAATTATTGTCCTTTTCTAAGTGAAGTCGGTCAAGGTCATTATTTTTTTTACTTCGTTCGAAATTTTATTATTAAAAAGAATGAGAAATCAGTATTTCTGGTGAATATAGTTTCATTATATTATTAAGGAAAAGAAAAATAAGAAATTCGATGTTGAGGTGAATGCGTTAAAACAAATATAGTTTTCATTATATTACTAGGGAGTAGAGAATAGATTTAAAAACATCGATGCTACTTAAATACATTAAAACAAATATTTGATTTATATGGTGTTTTGGTGATGCGTTTACACAAATATATGTTTAATTATATTATGATGCTGGAGAAAGGGGAAAAAGAAAGAGAAAGTTAGATTGATATAAGTTAGATTATAAAGATGTTATGCGATTTAGGTTTTATTAATTTTATTTGAATTCCATATATTATATCTATATAATTATAGTAACAAGAGAGAGAGAAAGATTGATATAAATTTGATTAAAAGATGTGATACAATTTAGTTTTTAGTATTTTTATTTGAATTACATATATTATATCTATATTATTATAGTACGTGAAAGGAGAGAATGATGGGTTCTGTGGATTAGAGAGAGGGGTTCAATAGGTAAGGTGAGAAAGAGCGTATGAAAGGAAAGTGAGAGGGAGACTAGGAGATAGAGGGTTTCAATAGGTGAGAAAGAGAGTATGAAATGAAAGTGAGAGGGAGACAAGGAGATACAGGGTTTCAATAGGTGAGAAAGAGCGAAAGATACAGTAAAGTAGAAAAACGTTTTAAAGTAAATGTTACAAATATTTTTTAGCCTCTTCTATTTTGTTAGATTTTTTTTGCCCAGACAATGCTGGATATCCTTGCTAGTTGATCATGAATGTTAATAAGAATGCGTTAACATTTGATTGTAATGATCATCATCAATTAATGCAAGATGTAATAATTTAAAATGTAATCATTCACATAAAAATCGTGATATGGATCGAAAATTGTTCCCATTAATCATTTAACAAAAGGCAATGAATTACCAATCACCAACAGCTGGCTGTGTGATAATCCACACAAATGGGCAATACTGACCAAAGGGTTCGTCAGTTCGAATTCTGTAGGTTGCAAATAATAATTTTTATTGTGAATGTTCTTATTTGTTTGCCTCTACACGAGGGCAAAGTTAGACAAAAGGTCATTTTTTAATGTGTGGTATATCCGACTAAAAATGCAACACCAAAATCGAACACGTCAATATCGGAGACTATTAATTCATAAAAATACACATGTCATATCGGGATGATATTGATTCATAGAAATACACATATCGTAGAGCAAGTAAATATCGGGATCATATTGATTCATAAAAATACACATATTTCATAAAGCAAATCAATATCGGGGTCATATTAATACAAAAAATAAGAGACATATGCCATATAGTAAGTCAGTATCCGGATCATATCGGTTAATAAAAATACACATGTCATATAACAAGTCATTATCGGGATCATATCGATTCATAAAAATACATGTCATATAGCAAATGTACGAGATCATCAATATCAAGAATTATTTTGTATACTTTGTAAACATTAAAGATTATTTCACGTTTTAAGTTGAACTTATATCAGTACGTTCAATTCTTGCAGTAAAATAATAATGGTAAAAACCACTTGTTTTGATTATTTAGTTCAGTAATGATATCTGAGTTGAGCGTTTACAAGAGAGAAACGGGTTAGTAGGAGAATTCAGTGCTCGTACGCGCTTGTATTTATAGTCGTTGAAAGAGTTTCTGTTGAAGGAGAGAGAAAGAGAAAATTGTTCAATGCGATTTCGTGTTGGTAGGAGCGTGCGTGTGGCAGTAGAGATGGGACAGAGGCTTAGTTTCTCGTTGTAAGAAAGAGTACGGGTGGGAACCGCACGTGGAAGAAAGTGGGAGTTGGTAGAGAGCCCTGCTGGGGCTTGTTATACTCACTTTGACCGGGGGCCGAAGTCCCCCAACGATGGATGTTGCTGGACAGAGCAGGGAGAAAGAGGAGTAAGAGAGAGAGAGAGAGAGAGAGAGAGGGAGGGAGAGAGCGTTCTCAGTTCTACATTTTATACACTCGATCACGTGATTGAGAGCTGGCTTGTGATTGAACAAGCCATGGAGAAAATGGATTTCAAATCTCGAACAACGAGAATACGCTCTTGCTAATCATAGAAAGTTTAAGCCGCTTCAATTATATTTTCTTTTTATTTAATTCTAATATACATTTGTATATTCATATGTACATATCTCACGGCTGATACAATTTTATAATTCTGTATGCGAGCGAAGTACTGTTGCCACATATGAGCAGTAAAACTAATATGGTTAAGCTTACACATGGAAAAGATAAGGACTAGTTGTAAAAACTGGAAAAGAAAAGGGCCAGATATTCTCGTAAAAATATAATAAATTTATAACTCAAAATATTGAAGCATTAAAGATTGATTATATAATGTCAAATTGAATTAAGAAAAAGTAATGCTGCATTTTAATGGGAAGCGTTTCAATAAAATCCCCCAATTATCTCCCTTTCATTCTTTCATTCTGTCCATTCAACTTGTTACGTCTTTTTCGCAACAACAGTCATAAAAACGTCGCTCACCTCCTTACGTGTTCTTACAATTTTGAAAACCACTAGATTCATCATAACTTTTGTTTTACTGAACAAAAATTGAAACACATTTTAACAAAGGATCTATGAACTGTAATCATTGTTTGACATTTGGTCAAAAATGAGTGAAAAGTGAAGCTTTAAAGCAGTTGTAAATAACTAAAACTGCCACTTAACCATCTATTCAAACACGGTAGTGTTTGAATGATATATTTACTTGATGAGGTATAAAAAAATGTTGATCAGTCAATCTTGTTTGAAAAACCGTGCATACAAATCTAAGTAAATTAAAAAAAATACCTAATAAAAATAGTTAATTTACAAAAAAAAAAGCCGGTTTATCACACATTCTTACGTTTCCGACTACTTCTTGATTATATTCGAAAGATTAAAGTCTAAAGTTAATTTCCAAAATGAAAAATATTTGTGCACGTACAGAAAGTCATAATGAAAAATGTTTTCACGGTGACAATCGGAAACTGACAAAAAGAAAAAAAAGTTATGTTTTTGTTGATGAGTGGACGATTCGATCATTTTTTCCTGTTATTCAACATATATTAAGATAACGGAGCAGAATTGGACGAATACAGACGAATCTGCATTCTCGTTACAATATAGAAGCTTTTGACTGGCATGTAAAAAGGGAAAAATGTGAAGTTCGGGTAGAAAAGAGAGAAAGTACACATAAAAAATCGACGTGTAAAGCCGAGGACGATAATATGGTCGGAGGAAGAAAATATATGTACACCTAGCGAAATGAACGATGACGAAACACTTACAAGTGATACCGAAACAGGAAAGTAACAGTAATAAACCTTGTGTTCACAAAAGAAAAGAGTTTATTTTTTTTGCTTTATTTATTTGCCCTTTTGCCGCATAACGGCTACATACATTTTTTTGCAATCATAGAGAAACATTGTAATACGATTTCTTTGTAATTTACAAGTTTGAAGTGACGTATAGTTTGAAGTGACGTCATAAAAGTTCGAGTTCCTTAATGCACTTTTTTGTTGGTTTGGACAAAAGTTTAAGATCTTTAATTTTAAACGATTGACCTTCACGCCTGATCTGAAATGGAACTCATACGTCCAGTCTGTTGTCAAGATCGCTGGAAAAATGTTTGGATCACTCTACCGATCCACTGCTGATGCACTTATAAGCCGACAAAGACTCCAAGCAGTGTCAGCCGGTATACGAGTTCGGTTTTAGGAGGTTCCGATCAAGGAACGCCTTAGTAAGTTCAGCAGCAACCCCTGGAACAATTTTCACAACACGAAAGCTTGGTGTTGATCGTTTTCACGAGGACAGAACTTGATGAGGGATTATGGCTATTCTTCTTCAATAAGAAAAGTCTGCAAGTCTGTGATCTTTTGATTCCGCAGTCCACTTGTTATAGATGTCTCCTAAAAAATAATTCAATTTCTTTGTCTGCTTTGGTAGCAACTTCGCAGAAGCAATAAGTAAAAGCTCCCGTCCTAGTGATTTTTTAGAAAAGTTATATTAACAGTAAACTATTAAACTACAGAGTTCTAATACAATACAGCTGTACAAAGATAAGTGTCGCGGCAGTTAACATTAAATTACTTCAAAGTCCACAGTTAAATAGGTGCGACGAACAACACTTTCACCAAGAGACAAAGTCCCCCGTAGTTCCGTACGAATTAGTGGAGAGTTAGTTTGAGAATCTGTCAGCCACAATGATTTTATACTATTTTCGTTTCTAGTTCTATTTCACATTGTGACTGGTACAGGTGGAATTGGAATTAATGAACGCTAAACTTCCATTGAGGGCCACTTCACAATCAGGAAAACAAACCCGCGTACTCAACCGATAGTTCTTTTGAGTCGTCCAGAGGGCCCATTTAGACTCTCTTCTGTCAAGACTCGTTCTCCAACTCCGAAATCTGTTCAAAATAACTCGTGCATAAGCTTTTACATTGTGGTTATTGGTTGGGGTTTGGCGCTCTGATGCCCATTCTCGAATTACATAGTTTTAATAGCAAAAAAATATTTCCTACAAAAGAGATGTTCTGAACCTGTCTCTACTTTATCGTTATTTCCATGGCAAGGGCTCAACTAAGCTCCAGTTCATGGTTCCCTCTTGCCAAACTTTCAAAACCCCCTTCGACTAGCTACAACCACTATATACGGTATTCCCCCTCAATCTGTGCCTAAATCTAAACGCAAATTCCATGAAAAAGTTTCCTTACCAGACATGTCCCCTGTGGAACACTGTTCCGTTGGCCTGCTTCTCGGTTTAATACAACACGATAGCCTAAAAATCCAATGCAAAAAAGTTCTTGAGTTGTCCACATAAATAATCAAATTCCACTTAATTTACATCATTAACGATTATTACATTACCACATTACATACATAGACCCTGATCCTCGAGTGGCTTTCGGACCTTGATAAGTATTGACTCCCAAGTAATTAAAGAAATGCTCAAAATGGAAATATATGAAGAGCGGTAGAAGAAGAGGAAGCCAGTCATTTTGATTGGTTGTCAGATTAAAAGTGGGTGGAGCTAAATAAAAAAAACACGTGTTTTCTCTCTGCTCATTCGATTATACGACATCTGATTTCGCCAGTGAAGAAAGAATAAAAGAAAGAAAACTATTTTCAATCATAAAAACACGTCGAATTGTGAAAGTGAATAATTTTCTCTGGTTTGAGGAAATCAATCAATATGCACAGGTTTCAAAGTAAGTAAAAGAGTTGTTCTTTTTAAAATTCTTCCCAGTAATAATTTCCCAGTATTTAGAACATTATTATTTTTACATAATTGCTCCATTTTACGAGAGTGACACAATCAAAATTCTGATCTTTTCCTAACACCCTTCGTTCAAATCTTCCACATCTTCAGTTATTCGCTAATACTTGTGTACAGTTCCCACACTGACACCAAACTGTGCAATTATTGTTTATGTAGATACACGACGATCCTTATCCACGAAATTCTTGTTTAATTTAATAGCATGATTTTTTTTTTAATTCTTGTTCAATTTTACAATAAGGGCGCAGTCGGAATTAAATCCTGTTTTCTTACATGATAAAAAAGGTAAATTCCATCCAGAAATGATCATTTAATTTTTAACATTTACAATATTTACAATAATGATATAAATATTTATACTATGTATTAATTATCACTGCCAACATTTACAAAAAAAATAACTGAATATAATCTTGTTTACAAAGCATCTTCAGAATTGTTTTTTTTTTATTCATTAAAAATAGCTTAATTTTTATTATTTGATTGATAGGTAAAGTCAATAACCTGATGTTTTTTTTTTTTTTGTTATAATAAGAAACACTGAAGTTCCTTTTTCTCACAGGACGGTGTCTGAACTTTGTCGTCGTTGGCGGCTCCCACTAATGTTTGAGTGTTGAATTATATTATGTGCCTCTATTCTTGCCCATGAAAAGTATGACTTCGAAAAAATCATCAATGGTGGAAGAGTCGCGGAGAAGGGTATAGGAAGGATGAGATTATTATTGACATTGTCTTTCCTCTTCTCCTTTGTATTGAATCAACATTGTCTTTCCTAGTCAAAGTCACGTTACAATGATTGTCCCTTTTAATTTTAATGCTATTTCCTCTTGATAACACCGTCGTTATTAATACGTATTCAAACATTATTTTGTTTCATTTATTCCTTGATAACAACGATATCCTCCCGTAATAATATAATAAAATATATTTAGCACATTATTTTTACTCACTTTCACCCACACCAAGGCATATCGCAACTTGGACGTAAAGGGCTACTATTTGGGACCATGCATTAAACAGATTTCCAGGATGTCGGACCACGTTACATTTAAACTTCTTCTCATGAATATAATCATAGAAGCAGGTAAAGGAAAGGGAATTCCAACGTCTAGATGTTTGAGGAAATAAACTATTAGAATAAAACGCTTTTTGGCATATAGGTATATTAACAGTAAAGAGGTGTTATTTTGCTGCTAAGCGAGTTTGTCAGGGATATGTTCGTCGAGGGAGCACAAATACAACGAGTTCATCAGAACACATTTCATTCATATAATTGTAAAATAGACACAGAGATGCAACATTGCGGCGATGCGCCAGGGTTTGGACTTTAGTTGACAAAGTGGAGCATTCGATAGAATACTGTTTTGGGGCCTTATTTAACGTGGTAAAGACTAATCAACTTTTTTGCAGTCGCCTTCCGACACCGCTGATTTGCTTGTCTTTGCCTTCTTCGTCGATGCGGTATGACACATGTAATGTACTGTATAATTACACACATCATGGATATTCAGAATGTTCAGCATTTAAATGTTCATCACATTCAACTCACCAAATGTATTATTATATAATCGGCTTTTAAATAACATTGGGGAATTCCCAATAATATATTCAGGTAAATGAATTAGATTAACTGTAATGTAGTCAATCAAACAATTTCATTTGTTTATTTCAAAATTATTAGAAAATAAATGATCATAAAATAGTTTAATTTCTAACCATGCACTTTCAATGCTTTCAAAATTCAAAATTATTTTGAAATAAATAAATGAGATTTTGATTTACTACATCACAGTTAATCAAATTCATTTCAAACCTGCTTAATCTGTTATTCGAACGTATCACACATGTGCATTCGTGAAACAGGCGAGAAACAGGAAACATCGGATCAGCATCACGTGCCGTTTTTTTTTTAAATTCTGACCTCATAACAAGTTTTTTTCGCGATTAAAACCGATTAACGTTAATAGTCTATGTACCGATTTTCAAGTCTGTAAATAAAAAAAAACATCGTTGATCATTGTTCTCACACACATACATTCTCACTTTTATAGATGTTATATAGATAAGAGTGTTTCGCAAACAGGTCATATCAGGATGATCATTTTAATGGTGTCTATCCATTTAACTACAACAAACAGAAAGCTTAGATGTCACGCCTTCTGTAACGCTAACACTTGCATTCAAACCATTAGAAACCTTTTAGAACCTTTAAATTCTTTGTGAGTTCCAAGTTCGATCTTAAATCTACTATGTGGACAAATTTTACCAAAACATAACCTAAAAGTAACAACATTTTTTCAATATTTTTTTCTGAATCGTCTTGTTTATAGCATATAAAATTTTGAAGAATTTATTGCTGCAAGAAAATATAATAAATTTTACTGTGATCTTATGTGTGTGGACGCATAACTTTTGCTACGGAAATTATATATATATATATATATATATATATATATATATATATATATATATATATATATATATATATATATATATATATATATAACAATTACAATTAAATTTACCAAAATGATCCAAGATGGTAAAACTAAAGTATATTATAAATATTAAAGAATTAATATTTATAAAGTAATCTCAACCAGATGTAAAAGCTCGATACAACCAAATAGGAGATAGCGCTTATTATCAGAGCACACAGTTAATAAAACATGTTAAAAATACTTTAAAAAAGAGTTAAAAATATATTTAATCTGAAAAGGAAACACTTGATAAGGGGATAGTCATTAACCGCGGATTTTCGAAGAAATACTTTCCTTCTCATCAGAGGGTAGGAATTAGCAAAATGCGGGATCGGATTTTGCATACAAAAGTATTTGATGAAACAACAAGTAAATCAAAGATCTTACTTGATAACAAAAAGTGATGCACAGGGAATATGGTGAAGACAAAGGTGATTACACGTGAATGGATAGTCTGGTGAAAGGTAAATTATTCAATGACGGTGAAATCCAAATATATTACTCCAATAAAATTAATTGAGTTTCCATTTTCACAAGTAAAATCCAAGGAAATCACGTAATTAAAAGATGGTTCAAAATAATGCAAAAGGCTGAAATCCATGGAATAATTCACAAATATCTACAAAGAAAAGAAAAGGGGGAAATTCCAATGATAGTAATAAAAGAAAAATAAGATATGCTTTTCATACGACTGCCGAGACATAATAAGAAAGATCAGGGAAGAAGGAGAGGGGGGAAATTGGTGATAGCATTAAATATGAGATAAAAAAGCAAATGTCAAAATGACCCAGACAAAAAGGATGTTAAAAGGCGCGAAAAAATATGGGGCAAAAAATATAGGTCAACTGAAATGTACAGGTTATTACTTAAGAAAATGTCAGCAAGAGTTTTTAAAAGACACTAATTGGAAAAATAAATAAATTAATTAATAATTAAATAAAAAATAAAAATAATAAATAAATAATAAATAAATGAATAATAAAATATAAAAATTAAAAAAATTATCTGCAATTTCCGTCTTAGTCTTTAAATATTCCTATCTACCCACACATCTATATTCTGCATGTATATTTACTTATATTTTACTATATGCATTTACTTACATACTTACTTGCTTTATCCTGAATTTGTAGATACCAGCCATCTTCTCCCCTTATTTTTTTTTAATTATTGCGCACCTCCTGCCAAAAAAATATCACATGCAAGCAACCCTTCCTGGGTATCCATAGTCTGCCCAAGACTGAAGGAACCTGCCATATATATATATATATATATATATATATATATATATATATATATATATATATATATATATATATATATTACACAGAGATCACCACTTATCAAGGCCCGGAAGCCACTCAGGGATAAGGGTTATTGCAAGTACATTACGTTAGTGAGGAGATTTGATGAAGTGTTTACTTAAGGGGCGGTTCATTAGGAATTTGTTAACATTAGACTTGAAGACATCCAAGTTGTAGTCCGGAGGGAAGCAGGCAGACGGAACAGAGTTCAACAGGCGTGCAGTTCTAAGAAAGAAGCTTTGTTCATGAAATCCGCGTTTTGATTTAGGCACAGATATAGAGTGGGGGAAATTTTTCACAGTGGATTCAGCTAGACGGGTGCTTCTCGTGAAAGATTGGCGAGGGGGGACCAGGGATTGGAGTTCAGACGAGCACCTGCTATGAAAATAACGATAAAACAAGGATAGGCTCGCAACGTCTCTTCTGTGGGAGAGGGGCTGCAGGGTAGAGAAAAGGGCATCCCCCACTAAACCACGAAGTCTATTTTGTACTATGTCAAGGCATGATAGGCTGTTTTTGGCAGCTCCTGCCCAGATATGGCAACAGTATTCCATCCTTGGCCGTACATATATATATATATATATATATATATATATATATATATATATATATATATATATATATATGTGTGTGTGTGTGTGTGTGTGTGTGTGTGTGTGTGTGTGGCAGTACAATACGCTTAAACATATTTATTTCTTTATGGAATCAATCGTCTATTGATTATTATATATTTCGAAGAATAATTTGCTCTGTGGACTAATTTGCAAAAAAATAATCTATAATTAATTCTTTGTCTATTTAAAATATATGGCAGCTGATGTTTAGGCTATACTATTAATGTCCTGGGAAACTCACTTCTGGTTAATGCTTAGTTGTTAAATATGCAAACGATGAAATGATTTGTGACGATTTAAAATGGTATATTTTCTTTTATCGTAAACTGAATTCATTAATAAGAAAAAATTAAAATAAAATGATGAGGTTTAACCCGAGCTTTAAAAGGGGATCATTCAATCTGCAGTCGAGTACGCTACCACTCAACTCTATCTCTAAACTATTTTTAAAAAAAATCCGTTTAATATGAGAGAAATGATTTAAGGGAAAAGTTTTGTCTTCTTTGGCCGGTGTAACGTAAAATATTCATAAAGATAAAATTAATATTTTAAGATTATCGATATTTATTGGATGAATTTCTGTACAGTGCCATGCATAAAAATTACCTTTGTGTGTAATTTGAAAGAGATAGGCTTAGCCGTGTCGAAACGGCTGAGGAAGGAACTCACACACACACAAAGTTAATTTCATATATGACTAGCGGGGATGCTCGGCGTTGACTGGGTGTTTAGAAGTGTGTGTGTATTGAGGGGGGTTGAATCAAAAGAAAATGGAAACTAAAGAATAAGCACAGTAATAACCCGGTTTAAATATTATTAAAATTGTTTAAATATTATTTAAATTGTTTAAATATTATTAAAAAACGATGTTAAATTTCTTAAAAAGAATCGGAAAAACAAAACCAAAAAAAAGAGAACATCATGGAAAAATCGTGTAAGCGAACGATGTTAAAACTTCTTTAAAATAATCAGAAAAACAAAAACAAAAAACAGACAACGTGATGGCAAAAAAAGAAAAGAACGAAAAATGACATAAATAACCCTGCTTCAATATTAAAACTTTAAAAATTGAAAAAGATTATCTGATACCTCGGATCGAACCTGCAATTTAAAGCCACTTTGACCATTGTGCCATGACCGCGTGAGTGAATTTAGGTTACTTTTTATAATATTAAAACTAAGTCAAGGAACAGTGCCTTTTGCGCATGCATATTTGCCTAGATTGTCCTGAAATAACGATTTTTGCTACCCCTCCCGTGTAAGAAATTGTCTCGTTGAGGGTGAAGGGATTAATGTTTTAAGACAATAGGTTAAAACGATACCGGTTAGGTCAGGTACCATTGCCTCTGTCGAAAGATATTGCAAGACATACAAACACACACACACACACACACAAACACACACATTTTCGCTTTTAAATTATAAACTAACGGGGGTAGCCGGCGTTGCCCGGGTGCGGTAAGGTGTGTGTGCGTGGGGGGGGTAAATAAAACATAATGGAAAATAACCCTGTTTACATAGAATAAAAAACAAAACAACGAAAACAGCAAAATAAAGAATGAGCGAACGATGGTAAAACTTTTTAAAAATTGAAAAAACAAACAAAAAAAAGTGAACGTGATGAAACAACGAACGTGATGCCAAAAAGAAAGAATAAGCGAATGATGGTAAAACTTCTTTAAAAAAATCAGAAAACAAGAACAGAAAAACAAAAAGAACGTGATATAAAAACAAGAAAAACGAACGTGATGCAAAACGAACGATGTTAAAACTTTTTAAAAATCGGAAAAGCAAAAGTAAACAGCTAACGTGATAAAAAAACGAACGTAAAATGGCATGAATAATCTTGTTTCATTTAAATATTAAAGCCTTATAATCAAAAATTATTACATCACCGTTCGAACTACCTAAAGATAATGCGCCGGTCCTTTATCCTAAGAGCGCGACGCTAATTCAAGGAACAATGCTTTGTTTTGCGCATGTGTAGTTGGCTATCTCGTCATGAAGGAGCGATTTTTTTGCTACCCCTCCCTGTAGAAAAATGCGCCGTTGAAGGTGAAGCAATGAATATTTTAAGCCAATTTTTCGATATTTGCCGTCCAAAGGGTCGAGCATGAAAATGCTTCCTATGTTGGGAAAATTCATCGCCTGTGTGGAAAGTTTTTGTGAGCTATGCAAACACACGCAAACACATTTTGCCTGCTGATCAATTGCTGCATTAATCAATTGGTCGCTGTCAGTCCACAAATCTAAAGAGACCCAGGCTTGGATTTAGAAAGACTGCTTCTATTATTGGCCTTTTATCCCTCGACCGGAAGCCGCTTGACTTTAGTTATACGTCGAGACCATAAACAACATGACATTCCACAACACCAAAGTCAGCTTGATCGCCGCCATCCACCGTGTATTTGCGGAACTCTCGCCGGCGCTTGTGGAAAAGACATGCCTCCAGTTCCAGGCCCGTATCAAGCGATGATTGAGACTGAAGGCGACTACATGGAATAGATGTAACTACATAATCGTTATTCAAATTGATTTTCCTCAATAATTTTTTTTAAAATAAAGCTTTAGTGTTGTTTTCTTTAGGGTAGCAGCTTAATGCCCTCCCCCTGTATATGTGTGATCTCTGTTTTATTTTATTTTTATATTCCAGCCCTGTACTGTATTGTGTGGCTAATGTTTTTCGCTTTCCTTTTACTGGAGAATGTCTTCGCTTATCCAAGGATCAACGCAGTAAGCCTGAGCAACAGATCCAAGAGATCGGTAACAATTTCATAATAATATTGATTTGAACATCAATTATGTTTTAGCATTATATCGTTTACATAATTCCTCATGATATATAATCATATTTTATATCATTTGATTGTGTGTAATCTCCTTTCTTTATATATATATATATATATATATATATATATATATATATATATATATATATATATATTGAATATGAAAACTAGTGGCTACACATATGCAAATATGTTTTAGTGACCACCCTGCAAGGGAAAATAACATCCATAGGCCAAGAATATCTATATGTATGTAATTATATATATATATATATATATATATATATATATATATATAGAGAGAGAGAGAGAGAGAGAGAGAGAGAGAGTGAGAGAGAGAGATTAAGCACAACATCCCAAGTAGTCAACGTTAGAGCAGATAGATAAAAATAGTATTAACGTATAAGAGTTTAGTTGTGCAAACGCAGAAGTAACATATACAGTTGATTACTTCTGTCAAGATTTTTGTTTTAATATTTGGATTACTTCACATGGATTTTTAGTAAACACAAAACTGAATTTATTCCAATGGTCCAAATCACTTATGTTTAATTTTACATGTATGCATGCCAAACATTGAAAGCCTGATATCTGATATAAGCAATAATAAACTTCGATCTAATATAAATGTCAAGAATTTATAAATAAATATGCATACATATGCATACATATATAAAGGCATGCGTGTGTTTGTATTGCACCTTCCTCATGTTAAATTATTCCTACATATACATAGCTTTTATATATTGAACCATGAATGCGTATAAATATTTATGTATTAAACAATAAAGAAATTATACATTGTAATGCCTCTGTACAAAAACCATTAATATCTCTTACTCCTATTGATTTGATTTCCTTAATGATTAAATTAATATTCACAAGTAGCGTACGTGTGTGTGCGTGTGTGTTACAGCCCACACAATTGGACCGATCATGCCCAAATATATCAGGATAGTAGCTCTCACCCAAGATAGTGAACACTATTTTCCAAGGTTAGGCTGAAATATTTATGACATAAATATGATATATGTATATATATATATATATTTATATATATATATATTTATATATATTTATATATATATATATATATATATATATATATTTATATAAATATATATATAAATATATATATATAAATATATATATATTTATATATATATTTATATATATATTAATATATATATTTATATATATATATTTATATATATTTATATATATATATTTATATATATATATATATGCATATATATACATATATATGCATATATACATATATATGCATATATAAACATATATATATGTGTATATATATTTATATATATATATTTATATATATATATATATATATATTTATATATATTCATATATATTTATATATATTTATGTATATATATATATTTATATATATGTTTATATATATATATATTTATATATATATATATATTTGTATATATATTTATATATATGCATATATACACACATATATATATGTGCATATATATATATATTTGTATATATATATTCAGATATATATTTATATACATATATATATATATATTAATATACATATATATACATACATGTATATACATATATATGCATATATATACATATATATACACGCATATATATTCATATATATATATATACATATATAGATACATACATATATATGCATATATATATGTATGTACATATACATACATATATATACATATATATTTGCATATATACATATATAATCATATATATATGTGTGTGTGTGTGTATATATATATAAACGTATATATACATACATATAGATATATATATACATATATATTTGCATATATATACATATATATAATCATAGATATATGTGTATATATACATATATATATAAACGTATATATACATACATATACATATATATACATACATATATATACATATATATGCATATATACACATATATATGTGTGTATATATATGCATATATACATATATATACACATATATATTAATATATATGCGTGTATATACATATATATATATATATATATATATATATATATATATATATATATACATATGTCGAGCCTAGTGCGTTAAAAAAGAGTGAGCACAATTCTCTAAGAGGAAACTTATCTGGACAATATCAAGCTCAATAAGTATTATGTGAGCTTATATATGAGAACAATAGGAATGGGAAATAAAGTCACAAAAACTATATATTGGTGGATATAGATTGGTTCATTTCTTTCAATAAGAGGATAAGAATAATTAGTTGGGGGATAGGACTCTTTATGCCAAGGCATTTCGAAACCTAATGCTTCTCATCAGAAGAGAAAATATGCTAGCTAACATGGTGGGGATGTGGCGTCTTGCGATGGCTTCAATACATAGATCAATTACAATTATGTATGATGTTGGGAGAGTTTTATCGATTTCTTAATAAAGCAGAAGTGTATTATATAGGGTGTAATGTAGAAAGGGGTATAGGTCTTTATCATAGTCTTAAATATATGTAGTATATGTTTTAGAGTTTAAGTGGGGGCATCGTGTGGATGGGTGGTAATTCCATTTTATCGGTGTGTAAAATGTCTATTATCTATGAAGTGGCATTTTTTGACAGATGCAATCGAGATGACAACAGCACTGTGAAGTAGTGAATAATTCTGAAAGGAGTATTATGGTGATGATTTTAGGCGAAAGGGCGAATGGGTATATACTAAGCAGGGTTGAACAAGAGGGATTACATGGGGCGTTATGTTCCAGGGTTTTTATTTAGTGAGGCAAGTGAGCAAGTTATCGGGTGGGTAGTTGTAAGGCTATAATAATGGCAATGTTAGGTAATATGTAGCAATTATTAGGGGTTTTTTAAAAATTAGATATATAGGGAAGGAATGTGGATATAAGGAAGGGATAAAAAGATAGCGTAGCAAAGTATTTTGAGGTGTATTGAAGGGCAAAATAGAGTTTTGGGTGTGGATGATTGGCGTGGTGGAGTAATAGGGAGAAATGTACTATTAACAACAACAATAATAATATTAATGATGACAATAATAATGACAATAATAATAATAATAATAATAATTATTATTATTAATTATTATTATTAATATTATTATTACATTAATAATGATGATAATAATAATACATTACACCCTATATTATACACTCCTCCTTTATTTAGAATTTGATTACCCATATATAATTTTAATTGATCCTTTTCGTTCCTAATGAAGCCATCGCAAGGCGCCGCATCCCCACTACGTTAGGTAGCATCTTTATTCTTCTGATGAAAATCATTAGGCTTCGAAATGCCTTGGTATAAAGAGTCCAGAAAATACATTACTGGGGGCAACACCAAACAATAAAATATAAACATTGTTGTTTTTTTGTCTAGTAGATTGGGAATTTCATTGATTATAAATGCAACTGCTTTTTTCTTAAATAGATTACGATAGTAAACCACTCATGATTATTGTTGTATTTCTAGTGCATATTACACTTAGATATGTGCAGTTCCGATGGAGAGAAATGTTGTGGTAACGTTCCTTGCATAAATAATCGTTGGCAAGATTGTCAAGACCCGACGGAGACTTGCAGATGTGATCATTACGATGAATATTTTAATGGCAAAAATCCGCCATTCCTGCGGGAATTGATTTTTTGAATTATAAAATATTTTTAAAAAATCCACTTTACTTCTTCCCATGATTCTTGTATGAATTCCGTTTAATAATTAAACAGTCAAGAAACGTGCAAATTTGTTTTTTGTTATTTCAACTATTTTTAGACGAGTTTCATAAAAAAAGTGTTTTCATTTTAAATGATGCCAAAAAAAATTAATGTTTTTTTAATTTCGTTATTTTTTTAGATGATACCAAGAAAAGAAAATGCTTATTATTTCAGAAAAGGCCTGAAAAAACTGTTTTCAAAAGCATCGACTTTGCTCAATAAAATCAGATCAAATGCAAACGAAAACGTTTTATTTATTTAAGAAAATGGAAGGTATTACGGTGTTTTGGCTTTTAATTTTCCGTTTTACAAATACAACAAATTAATACATTTTTTAGGTTTTATAATTTGCAGATAAAGACTAGAGGAGGCTAATAAGAAATTGTTTTAATTTCAATCAATTTTCAGATGAAAATGTCGACAGCAGTTGAAACATGGAAGGCAATCTATTGTATTAGTAGCAGATACAAATGGGCATGTGTGCTCGGATTGCGCCTGAGGAAAAAACACCACGTGGTTGAGCATGAACAAAGTCGGAGCAGAGGGAGATGGACGTGTAAAGTGAAGGCGAGAATGGGCCGACTGTAACTAGCGCGTGGGCGGAAGACGGAGAAACGTGTGCCAAGTTACATGATAATAAGATGGGAGAGTAAATCCTTTTGTTAAAAAAGAAAAATGCCGACCAGGATTTATTTACGTAATGTGCGTTTATTCATATAAAGTTACAATAGTTCCTCTTAAGTAATTACCGTTAAATGATAGGAGAGCTACCCGATATACTCCGACATTACCGAGGGGAAAAAATGTTAGATATTTTTTTTTTTAATTTTATCTTTTCACATCACTCTCTCTCTCTCTCTCTCTCTCTCTCTCTCTCTATATATATATATATATATATATATATATATATATATATATATATATATATATATATATATATATATATATATATATATATATATACCCAGAGGATACACATTATTAACAGAAACTCGCCATGAAGCAAGCGAACAACAGAAGATCTGTTTTGAAAGAAATAACTTACCTTATAGGTTTTTTATATACTGATGTTTTCCAGTTGTTTCCATTTTTGAATTAATATTTTTCAGATAAAGTCAATGTCAAGAGAGAAAGCGCGCATTACTGAGGCTGTCCTTGTTTTTGTATAGGAGGGTGTTTTTTTTCGGAGGGAGGTTTATTTCATTGCATATGATAGTTTTTATTTTTACTCGTAAACTTTATGTAGTAATGTTTTGGGGGGGGGCATTTCAGCTTACAGATAATATCAGGTCATCAGGTGCGAATACATAACGTTTCGGTGTTTTCCTCTCTCTCTCTCTCTCTCTCTCTCTATATATATATATATATATATATATATATATATATATATATATATATATATATATATATATATATATATATATATATCCCTTTCCTCCTTGGCCTTCGTAATTTTTTTCCACCCAGACTAATCCTATTATTGAAGGGCCAAAGAATCGTTTTATATATTTCTCGGATAAATTGGTATAAGAGAAATAATTCCTAAATTATAAAAATTAAAATTGCTTCCCTTTAAAATTAATTACACGAAATGACTAGAAAAAACGCCTTATAATATTAGAGAACGGAATCCTATTATGACATTTCAAAACTGTACATTGATTAAAAGTAATGTAAAACACGAAAATGCGAATTATTCTTTCTAACAATCATGTTTCCCCTTCTTATGGTGAAGCATCCGCTCATTGTTCTTTGTAATATGCTGCTGCTCCTACTACTACTACTACTACTACTACTACTACTACTACTACTACTACTACTAATACTAATAATAATAATAATAATAATAATAATAATAATAATAATAATAATAATAATATTGTAATATAGTAATAATAATACATACTATTGCAATGTTACATTACTCGGCCGACATACAAATGTATATAGAGATGTAAACCAACCGCTCTTGCTTTCGTATGTTGCCGCATCGAATCACTCGTTGGTCTTTGCTTGTAATAATTGTATATAGGAATATAATGAACCACTCTTGTTTTTGTATAGTTTCGCATCGGATAACCCTATTGTTCTTTAGTCGCAATATTCGCTGTACATTCAATTGTATATGATGATATACAACACCTTTTATATATTGATATATATGATGATATACAACACCTACTCTTGTTTTTGAGTGGTGCAACATCGAAAAACCCATTATTCTTTAGTTGCAATATTCGGACGTGTAAATGCGAAAGCGAGAATTGGCTTGATACGGTCGACATGAAGTCAGAGGAGAAAATATACCGGCCGAAATGGACGGGCGGCACATGCCAGGGGCGGCATTTTGAGAGGGTAAAAATAAATAAAAATAAAAGAAAGCTAACAAAAATCAGAAATGTTATGCCGAAATGGGTGTAAAACATTGGGACCCATAGAGATATCGAAATCAGAAAAATGTGTCCCTAGGGCGGCATTCTGAGAGGTTGAGAATAGAAAATAGAAAAAAATAAATAAAAGCTAACAAAAAATCGGAATTTTTTACCGAAAGTTATTTAAAATATCGGAAATTTTGGAGGTATTGAAATCGGAAAAATCTATCTCCCATTTTACAAGCGGCCCATGTCGGGGTTGGTATTTTGAGAGGTTCAAAATAGAAAATAGAAGACAAAAAATAAACATAAATAAAAGCTAACAAAATATCTTTAATTAAGAGAAGTTTGTAAAAAATCGGAAATTTACGCAACTGAAAATAATTTTTTATGTTCTTATTGACGAGTTAAACCCCGAATATTTTTCTTTGAACTTCGGAAAACTTGGTATCATAACGCGTAATTTTTTTTACAAATTCATTTATGTGGTTAATACAATAAAAACAAACAAAATGAAAGAAATGTGGAAGAATTTTATGTTTAAAAAAATAAAAACACAAACAAAAAGAATCTCTTTAAATTTGTAACGTGTTGATATTTTGTACGGTGAATTTTTCTGAACAGTTTTGACAATATTTTGTGTACACGTTGACTTTATATTTGTGCATTTAAACTGTTTTTTACATAGACGTCACTCTTATCAAGACCCGGAGGCCACTCAAGGATAAGGGTTATTGAGTATATGGTAATCAATAGGATAATATCGTAGTAATCGTTGGTAATGGAAATTTGGTGATTTGGATTACTTAAAGAGGCGGTTCATCAAGAATTTGTTTATGTTGGACTTGAAGTTGGGAAACAGGCAAACGGAAGAGAGATCCACAGACACGCACTTCTAAGAAAGAAGCTTTAGATTTAGGCACAGATAAAGAGTGGGGGAAATTATTGATAATGTTTTCAGCTAGACGAGTGTTTCTTGTAAAAGTTTGGTGAGGGGGGACCAGAGATTGGAGCTTAGACGAGCACCTGCCATGGAAATAACGAAGACAGGCTCAAAACGTCCCTTCTGTGGTAAAGAGGTTTAAGCTCTGTCAAGGCAGGATAAGCTGCTTCTAGCATCCTTGGACGTACTTGGCTTTTTATATAGATAGAGAATTGCACTTGTAGTGAGATATCTACTGGAGCTGTAGATGGATCCCACCATTTTTCTAGCGACCTTGGCAACAAATTTGATGTACCTGATCCATTTCAGATCAGGAGTAAAGGTCAAGCCCAGGACAAGAAGTAACCTCGAGTGGCTTCGTTTACATCATTTAAAATTCGTTAATCTTTCTAAGTCAACGAGTTCTAAGCATTTTCATAAGTAAAAGGAGGAGGCCGAGTAGAAGGTGCCTACATTCCGCCACGCATGTTTTTTTACGTTTCCAGAAGTTTCTTAACGTATTGCGTATCAGATACAATAATACTGAAATAAATATATTAAATAATAATAATAATCATAATAATAATAATAATCATAATAATAATAATAATAATAAGAAGAAGAAGAAGAAGAAGAAGAAGAAGGCAGAGGCAAAATATGAAGAAGCGTTACAGGGAATGAAGAACATTGAAGCTGCATATCAATAGGTCTACATCCCCATCACGTATACCCTCCCATTGTACCATCGTCCCTCCCCCAAAAAAGTGTAAAACTCAATAGCCGAGAAGGATCAAGGAAAATGGAAGGACCGAAGAGAGAGTGCTGACCAGACCTCAGCCGAATAAGTGCGAAGAGAACTGGGACCTTAGGGAGGCTTTGTGCCACTCAAATTCCAGTACAGACCAATGGCCGCTGACATGGTGAGAGGCTGTTGTGATAACGCACATTTATTTGCAAATGCTATAGAACGGGGTAGAGAGTGCTAGACGTATGGGGAGACTTGCTGTCACGCAGCTTCCAGGGAATACCACAGGTTTTCAATAATATCTTTGATGACCTGTGTGAAAGCTCCATGTTAGCATATAATAATAATAATAATAATAATAATAATAATAATAATAATAATAATAATAATAATAATAATAATAATTTAATGTATGCGGGCAGAGATGTTAACGTATGCGACCACATTGCAGAGGAGGATACTTCCTTAGCTGGTCATCCAGGCATAACATGAATGAAGGCTTTGATGAGCGGACATGCATATTGGCCTAATATGGACATGGGCATCGAAAAAATTGTAAGAGAGTGTCAAGGATGTCAACCCAAAGGAACCTCGTGTACAAATTAATTCCGTGACTGAAGACAGATACTCGATTGTACATTGACAACGCAAGTCCAATCAATGGATAATATTTCTTAGTGGTCGTCGACAGTTTCACAAAATGACCGGAAGTGTTTAAATGTGAAGATCCGACATCGATGAGTACTATAGATGATCTAAGACTTCTCCTCAATCGTTGTGGAATGCCTAGCGCTATTGTCAGCGACAACGGCACTTACTTTACCAGCAAAGAGTTTGCAGAATTTTGCAAGGCCATAGCCATTGAACATTTAACAACTGCAATATGCCATTTAAGGTCAAACGGCCTCGCAGAGATTTGTTGACACGTTCAAAAGAACTTTGAAAAAAAAATAAGGCATGGACACTGATGAGACACTGATTGAATTTTTTAGCTGTGTAAAGACAAACTAATGCCAGTTTGTCACCAGCTGAACTAATGTTTGAACGAAAAATCAGATCTGTATTTGACAGGATTTTGCCAAGTGATACCAAGACAACAGTAACAAGAGAAAATAAATCGACAAACTACTCTTCTTGAATTATGGTACTGGGAAAAGCTCTTGAGAAGAGGGGATTATTATGAAAAGAATTGGCATAGCTATATTCTGTGAGAAGTATTAAATTTGACTATCGCAGCTAAGACCTCGACACACTGATGGCTACAAACAAGCAGAAGATAATGACCGGCCCTTGGATGACTCTTTTAATATTCCTCTACGCATAGCACAACCTACTCTAAGAGTGGTATCTCCCACCCAAGTCCAAGAGTACCAGTTTCGCCACCAAATCCACCCCCTCAAAGTGTGTTAGGAGAAAAAGTACAAAGTAAAATAGTGAAAAGTTAACCGATTGAACCTCAAACCTAAAAACAAACGGTATTAATCCAAATCACCACTAGAACATTTTAAATAATGGACCGTGTAAGCAGTTACGGATATAGACGAGAAGAGACTCTCCCTTGACGTAACACATAAACATTACTTCTTTGTATAAACTTAATAACCTATTTCTTATTTAAACCTATAGTGCATATTTATTCCTTTATTTCCTTAACAGAATCCTTGATTGACCGGCCCTGTCGGTGGGGCATTAGAATACACCGACTGCCCCGCTGCAGAGGGTAAAAGTCCCTCAATGAGGGTCCTGAATATGACCTTAAACTATATCCAGTGGTGAGGCCCCAGCTTGTGGGCTTTGGAGAGTGTGGAGTCACCATTTAATTACCATTGCTCCCAGGTCCACTCTGACCCAGAGTGGTAGTACCTGTTAGGGTTCCAACTATGGGTTAAATAGAAACCGACTTGAAAACAACGAATATATTCTATTATAAATTTTTTCTTCAAAATTTTTTGATTCGGCATTAAATAACCCGAAAAGGGTTGATATGCCGTAAAACAAAAACAACCAACCAACCAACCTTGATTGACCATCACAGGATATATCACGCTACTACAGAGTATCAAAGGGACCGTTAAAGGTAAATTTAACGAAATCTCCGATTTACAGAAGGCTTCCTCCGAACCACATCCACATCATATAATATAAAAAGACGTAAAAAATAACGACACCCGATAAACCACTCGAGATGTTAAATCAAGAAAAGTAATTAAAATTATCTCAACGTTAAGGTTTTTGCAGCGGGTGTTCATTAGACAAACTTTGCTAATAATTATCTTGTGGAAAAGGCATAAAGTTTATAAATACTGATTTTCATGAACAGAGGGAAAAGTAATCATAAAGCATGTAAATGTCTTGTGTGTGTGTGAGTGTTTGTCACATATGAAAGCAGTAGTTCAAAATAGCATTGTTGGAAAGCAGGAATAATTCTCATTCGATATTGTAACTTTCCATGTTGAGAATTAATGATATATAATGCGCGAAAAGTCATGTTAGCTGATTTAACGTCCCATAAAGACAGAGTCTCTTCGACAGGAATCGGGCCGGTGAAATCTGAAGGGAAAACTGATATGATTTCTTACATTTCATCTCTCTGTTGTATCACTGCGCATGAAATGCAAAATAGTTCCTTTATTGCATGTGTACTGATGGGCAAATTACAACGTAGTGTCTTTGCGCGTTCTGATATCCATGGGCGTTGAGATGGTATTGCTATGAGACTGTCTCTGCCGAAGATTTGCTCCGGCCATCTATAGTGGATGCTACATGTTTAGACTTTATTGACAATAGATTTGAAAAGTCAACCTCGAAAAGTGAATTATTGTCGCTGCAGTCGAGGATGAGATTCTGAATGAAGGTGCCTGTGAATTAAATGAACGGGCTATGCACAGACATTCTAACGTTTACCAGCTGACCAAACGTATGGATAAGAAAATACCTCGCTGACCAGGAAAGACCAACCAAACAAAACGTTCGTAACGTGAAGAACAATCTCTGAATCGTTCAGAAATTCAGAAGTATTTACAGGAAGCAGGCATTGAAGTAAGAAATTATTGAATCGTACAGGCCTGTATTCTGGATCACCGAGAAAAACTCCATCGTTGGGTCCTAGACATATGAAAGATGATTTGAGATTTGTTTTTAAATATAAATATGAATCGGATGACTTCTGGAACAAAGTTATGTCGTCAGATGAAACTAAAATTGAGAAGAAACATGCACACCTGTGTAGGGATGAAAAAGGGCATAGAATTGAACCATCTAATACTATCTATTAGATGGTTTAATTCTATTCCTACTGGAATTTGGCCGTTGTTTTGATCTTCCAGCAAGACAATTGTCCCAAGCACAAGGCTAACATAGTTACGAAATAGTTTAT
>NC_136527.1:168698361-168730861 GCF_053919585.1 Euprymna scolopes
CGTAATTGAACAAACATTAATTTTACAAACTTTTTTCTTTAAAATTAAATTACAATTTACGGTACTTGTACAGTTTAGTCAAGACATTAAAAAATTAAAATATCGAAAATAAAAGTTTATATTGTACATATCTGTTATGGAATGAAGTTCTCCGGAAAAAAATTTTCACTTAAGTATTTTTTTTTATTTTACCGCGAAAAAGCAATTTATGATGCCGAGCCAAAGGTTTGATTTTTTAAGAAGAAGCTAGTTGATAAAGATGAAATGAAAATATCGAAAATAAAAGTTTAAATTGTACGTATCTATTATGGAATGAAGTTCTCCGAAAAAAATGTCACTTAATTTAATCAAGTTTTTTTTATTTTACCGCGAAAAAAACAATTTGTTATGATGTCGAACAAAAGGTTCGATTTTTTAAGAAGAAAAGCTAATAAATAAAGATGGGGAGGGAGTGTCGGCGCTTTACATGGGGTTATCCCCCGTGTCGTTTCTAAAAAAGCTAACAAAAATTTAAAACAAACCCAAGATGTCGTCTTCGAAGCGACGCGCTTTCATAAAAAAAACGTGTTTTTCTGCTGTAAAAAAAAAAAAATACTCGATCAAATTAAGCGACTTTTTTTTTTTTTTTTTTCGGAGATCTTCAGTTCAAAACGCACCATATAACTTTTTTTTTCTCGATATGTTCATTTTTTTTAATGTCTTGGTTAAACTGTACAAGTACCCAGTTTACTTTTTCGTACTGTGCTTTCGTGCTGAAATATTAACGCTATTATTTAGAAACCCACTCTTAACATGGTGATCGAGTATATAGAACTCTATTCTATATATATAAAAAAAACCTTTTATACTTAAAATATAAAAAATTCAATGGTAAAATGTATAGTTTTCCCCTCAAAATGGCTGTCAACTGTGAAGTCAGTTCAACGTTTGATATTTTAAATCGGTTTCTCCATTGTTTACATGGATTTTTAGAAAACAATTTGCTTTTAATGTTCATTTTATTTTTAATTCAAAATAAAAATCAGTTTGATTTATAAATGAATCCGAAATTGAACAAACATTAATTTAATAAACCCTTTTCTTTAAAATGAAATTGCAATTTTCTTTTTGTGGTGCTAATGCAGAGAGTGATCCGCGCTATTTTTTAAATCCTATTTCCAAGTTAAATTAAAGTTTTTTTTTTTTTTTTATTCAATGGTAAGGCGAAAGTACAAAAGAGGTACAAAACACCCTCCCGTTCGCATGCATGTTAAGAATGGCTTTTTAAATAATAACGTTATTATTTTAGCTCGGATTACTCTCTGCGTGAGTACCCTTTTTCTTACTTATACAAAACACGGACCGTGCTGAAATACTAACGCTATTATTTAGAAACCCATGCTTAACATGGTGATATCGAGTGCATAAAAGCTTAATCTGTATTTTCATCGAAAATTAAATGAACAACCGAAACCATAAGAATTGAAGTTAACCTCAACATCCAATCGAAAGAAAAAGGCAATGCAGGCAAAAGTCTTGGTAACATAAGCTATTTATTATAGTTGTAATGTTCCCAAGACTTTTGAAACACCCTGTATAATCAGAACAAAAAAAGTCCGATTATAAGTTTTTCTAATTATTATTTAAACAAAACAATTATGAAAGTTTAAAAAATAAATATAGATATTTAGCAAAGGCAAAACGAACAAAAAAAAGGTAAAATTCTTAATATATAAAAAATAAATCAAAGTTATTTTCTTCCGAGCGGGATACGTTTTGGTGTTATTTTTTATTTTTATTTTATTTTATTTTATTTTTTTTGTACTAGTGCACTTATTGATCCGTGCTGAAATAATAACGTTATTATTTGAAAAGCCATTCTTAACATGAGGAAGGGAGGCTTTTTGTACCTATTCTATACTTTAACCTTACAATTAAAACAAAACTTTAATTAAACTTGAAAATACGCTTTAAAAATAGCGCGGATCAGTAAGTGCACTGCACCTTTTTATTAAAAAAAAAAACAAATAATGCCGAATTGCAAAGTTATAAAGAAAATATGGCCGACAAGTAAAAGTTTCTAGGTACTAGTGCAGTTACTGATCGGCGCTATTTTTAAAATCGTATTTCCAAGTTTAATTTAAAAAAAAAATGTTTATTCAAGTGTAAAGTTAAAGTATAGAATACAAAACACCCCCTCCCCATGTTAAAAATGTTATTTTAAATAATAACGTTAATATTTCACCACGGATCAACAAGTGAACTAGTACCGTGTTTCTACTTTGCTTTAAGCGATTATCGAGACTTCGCAGTTGAATGTCAACCATCTTGTCGTTCTAACTCTCCAACTTGTCACTACTTGTGTTTGGAATTAAATAGACGCTTTAAAAAATGTTTACCCACACAAAACGTTTCCAGATAGTTAAAACTATAATTTATATTGCCTTTGGTCATATTTAACTGCCATACATTTTAATTTTTCACTCATATATTTTTACTTTTTGTTTCAGGGGTTCTCTGTTAAATTCTCAAATATACTTTAAAATTAATATATAAGCATTTAATTAAAATTAAAGAAATATTTTCACGAATGCTATATGGGGTACTTGTTTTTAAAAATTTATGTTAATATGAAAATGTCAAGAAATATTAAATAAAAAAATATATTTAAAAATATATTTATATTAAACATATTTCATAAGGCATAATCTAAAATAAGGGATATATTATGTAAAAATAATTTTATTTCTGTTTATATAAAAATATTAAACAATATTCTATATGGGTAAAGTCATCATTATTATAAAATAATTTTATTGATGTTTTAAAAAAAACATTTAGGAATCGATTATGTGAGATACGGCAATATTATTTACTATATATCTAAAAATAGTAATGTGTTTTATGGGACAGGAAAATAACATGGTGTCAAAAGTAGGAAATTATAAATATTTAACTTTAAAAATACTTTGTTTGTTTTAATTTAGCGCTTCTGCATTATAGGGACGAAAGTTCGGAAATTCTAAAAGTGAATCCCACATGAAAGCAAGTGTATCAACGTATTCACCGTATTTTTACGATGATTATATAAAAAATTACGAAAAACAATAAGGTAGAATATTATTTATTAAAGGAAATACAACAATTAGATTTGAGGAAACTGATCGTAAGATACAGGAGAGTTCAAAAGGGAGATAATTTTCCGTTTCGATTTAAACAGGATGGCGTGAATGTTCCAACTGTTACCACGGTTAGTTTTTTTTTAAATAATTCTGTCATATTTGGGTAATTTTGACTGCATAATTTGGAAGCTATCATTGTAATTTCATAGAATTAACAAAAGATCAGTTTAAACCATTGCTTTTTTATCAGAAAACTTCATTTATCGACTACAAAATATTGTCCCAATTGTCTAGAAGCGACTCAAATTAAATTATTTAATTAATAAACATTTCATTATTTAATAAAAACATTATGTAAAATATATTCTCAGTAGGAAAAAAAATGGCAACTATAACAGGAGGGGGATGATTTTTTTTTCTTTGTTACTGTTCTCTAACAATAAAAAAAAATGCATTATTTAATAAAAACATTAGTTAAAATATATTCTCATTATCCACAAAAAAATGGCAACTATAACAGAAGGGGATGATTTTTTTTTTACTGTTCTCCAACAATGAACAACAAAAATACGGTTAAAACTTAAACAAAAACGGTTCATATTTTGTATTTACTGAAGAAAAAGGTAATATTTTTTTACAGAAAAAACGATTTATTCAGGAATCTATCATACAGAATACATCATTACAATGAGGTGTAACAAAAAAATAAAGGGTATTTTTTTACATTAGGTCCACAATGTTCTTTAAGATGACGACTTACATAGGTTTTCGACTATGCTGAATACGAAAATCGCATTGAAATTTTGAAAAGACAGTGGTAATCGAGATATAAAAAACAGTATTATGCATTGTATTCTTTAGCGGCCATGTTTTTAGCAAATCTACTTCTCTACAACCGACACTGCTACCTAGCGGAAACTTGAGACCCCTCCCCCGCTACCTACCGGAAGAAAAATACGGCGGATCTGTACGAGATTTCTCACCCTTTAAAATGCGTGTTTTACAATTTTTTTTTTAAAACATTCTTTTGGCCATTATCACAGATGACATAATAACTTAATAAGAAAAAAAATTAATGAAAATCTACTTCATTGCTACCTTAGGATCCATTTCTTTTCTAGGTCCGGGCAAAAATGGGCGGACAGATTTGTGTTTAAGGTTTCCGACTACTTTTTGATTGTATTTGAAAGATTAAGGACTGAACTTCATTTCCAAAAAGAAAAGAAATATTTGTACACGTGAAAAAAAAAAGTTATGAAAATGTTTTCACGGCGAGCTACCTAATTCAGCTAAATATTGAAGTTACATAAATTACTTGTAAAAAAATCCTTTAAAAGATAAATGTTAGTTTTCAGGGTCTATTTATAGGATAATTAGTAAAGTCCTAAGATATTGAATTGAATGAAAAAAAAAAAACACCGTGTTTGTACAAAACATATATTAATTAGCCCCAAACCGAGTGATTCTGGTGTTCGCAAAAAGCAAAAAACTAAAATTTTGTGAACACGAAAATTACGAAGGCCCAAAATTTCAGCCAGTTGAAAGATTGTGAAAATAACGTCATGTAATGAAAAGCGAGGAAGTTCTCCCCCACCCAGTCGCGCATCCGTACATTCCATTCCTGAACGATTGTATTAATTTTTGCATTTTTTAATTTAATTATTTTTCTAGGTCCCTATTTATAAATTTTTTTTTTTATTAATTATTGTTCAACAGTATATAAAAAAAATATGTTCCGCCGAAAGTTTCACATTCTTGCGAGCCAGGAAATTATTAAAGTCTTGCATATAAAAATTATGCGAAACTCGTAATTTAAAAAAAAAGTAGAAATATTTTTTACAATTCTAAATCCGTATTAATGAATTCTATATATAGAATTAATTAATACGGATTTAGGGGCTTTTTTTTGTAATGTTCCTATGAAAATTATTTTATTTCTATTGTTAAAAATTAAAATAGTCTTGCGTTTTTTATTTACTACTGAAAACTATAACTTTAGTAAAGGTATTTTTTGTTCAGACAAACTAATACATTTTCACTCAGATTAAAATAAAAATAATTAGTTCATTATATTCCGCGATCATTATTTGGTAAATACTGAAAATTTCATTAAAATTGGTTAATTTCCTAATTTTTTGGTGATTTTTTTTTTTTTTTTTAAGTAAAGGGTGGGGTCAAAATGTTTATACATTTTGAGCATCGGCATTCATTTTGCCCGTAGTTATCTTTTACCGACCTGTCATGTAATTAGCATCCCTTCTTAAAAGTCATTAAATTATTTTATTTTTCAATTGTTTTTTGTTAATTTGATACTTAAGTCTAATTTATGATAATCGTCGTTAGAAAAAAAAACTGTATTTGTACAGTATAATGAAGGCATTAAAAAAATGAAAATATCGAAAAAATGTTATATTGTACGTATCTGTTTTGAACTGAAGATCTCCGAAAAAAAATTTCACTTAATTTGATAAAGTAGTTTTTGTTTCTTTGTTTTTTGTTTTTTTTACAGCTGAAAAGCAGGTTTTTTATGACAGCAAATTGAAGGCAGGCATCTTGGATTAAAAAAAAATTGTTCGCATTTTTAACACTCCACGGGAGATAACTCAATGTAAAGATCCGACACTCCCTCCCCATCTTTATTACTAGCTTTTCTTCCTAAAAATGGAACCTTTTGCTCGGTATCATAAAATTATTTTTTCGCTGTAAAATAAAAACTACTTGATGAAATTAAGTGATTTTTTTCTGAGAACTTCATTCCATAATGGATACATGCAATTTAAACTTTTTCGATATTTTCATTTTTAATGTCTTGACTAAACTGTACAAGTACCAAAAAAAAAAAAACTTTAAAAAATAGTGAAAACGCGACTTTTTTTTAGGGGATGAGCATTCTCGTACAGGTCCGCCAAAAAATCCGCTTTTCTGAGACTGACATTGCCCCCTCCAAAGAATTAGCATTTTTTTTTAAATCAATATTTCGACATAGATTTAATAATTTTGTTCTTTAAAATCTGCCTAAAATCATCAAATTCCGTCGATTTCTGGGTTTCGCAATCCCCGTTGGATCATGTCCGTAATAATCATTAAAACTTACTTTATGATTTAATCAATGTTAAACAAAAGTTAGTTTTCTTATACATTTTAATATCATAAAATATAAATTTAGGAAAAAAAATAGCACAGATAAATATGGCATGAAAATGTAAGATTATAATGTCCAACGTTTAAATAACTTGGTAAGCTGGGATTTTACTTTTTTAAGCGATTACGTGTTGATACATAATTAAAAACCTGGTATCTGGTGAAAAAAAATGCAGCAATTCTCGGATACTCATAAAATTTGATTTTCTTATTTTCAAAGAAATGTACATGTAGCATTTAATTATATATATATATATATATATATATATATATATATATATATATATATATGACCACAAATGTTCATTCTTGAATCATCATCAGGTGGAGATAAAATATTAAAAATAGAAGTGAAATATATAGTTACGAATGATAAAGAGTCAATGAAAAGTCGATTAAAATATACATTTACGAGTGAAAAAAACTCGATTAAAAATTAGGATAAAAGGCAATGTTAGTAAAACCAGTCGTATACTGGCTATGCTAAACATTTCAGCACATTATTGCTAATTTCAAAATTAATGCTATTTATAGATGGGTGCTAGGTTTTTATATATAGTGCTTCAAGTATTTTTAATTTTTTATAATTACTTTCTCGTTGCAAAATCCAGTGTGTTGTCCATATATATATATATATATATATATATATATATATATATATATATATGTATTGACCACAACTGTTCATTAGCCGAGAAAAATGCTACAAAGTCGTCAGACTAGATACAAAAATAGAACGCATTTTTTTAAATTTTTGTTTTTATTAAAAACAGATGGTTTTTATTTAATCTCATTTTCACTTATCTTCCGGGCCTTGATAAGTGGTGATCAACTTGTAAAAAAAAAAATCATAAAAAACCTAGACACCTCAAAAGCATGTGGACCCGATATCATCCCAGCTGTGCTATTAAAAAATGCTCCGCTGAGGTTGCTCCAGTTCTATCTAAACGTTACAAGAAATGTCTCAACGAATCTTGCTTTCTTGCTTCTGTGGTGCCAGTTTAAAACATTTTGGCGAAAGAACTGACCCAGTAAATCATCGCCACATTAGCTTTCTCCCGCTTTTCGCCAAAATATTTTAGTCTTTAATTAATCAAGCTCTAGTCCATCACCGTACAACTGCTAAACCCTTGACCGACAATCAATATGGATTTATGCCAGCCCATTCCACAGCAGATATCCTAACTGTAATCTCTGAACGTATATACCGTTCACTGGACAAAACACTGGAGGGTAGAGCGGTAGCCCCCGATATATCTAAGGCTTCTGACAGGGTATGGCACAATTATATTGTATCACTGGAAGAATACATAAAGTAATTAAATCCTTCTAGGTTGTCCTTGACGGTCGTAACTGATATATATATATATATATATATATATATATATATATATATATATATATATAAGCGAAAATGTATGTATGTATGTTTGTGTATCTGAAGATACACAAACATATATACATTAGATAACAGAAAAATCTAGGTTGACGGTCGTAACTGAAATCTATATATATATAAAAGCGAAACTGTATGTATGTGTGTATGTTTGTGTGTCTGCTAAAAACTTTCGACAGACATGACGTAAATTCACAAACACGGTATCATATCGAAGCCTCATCCTTCACTCGAAAAATATTGAAAAATTTGCCAAAAACGCTCATTTTTCACCATGAAATCGATAATTTTCGACAGGAGGGGGTCAACAAAAACGGTCTTCTCGTGACGACGAGCGGTTCTACGCATCCGCCAGATGATGTCATGACCTGATTTACTTTAAATAGGTGAAAAACTGAACAAATTTAATGTACGTCGCGTTAGGTCAGTCGATTAGAACGTTGGCTCATTATCTAAACGTTTTGGGTTCGAATCGTGGTGTGAGATGCCTTTTTTTTCGATTTTTTAAATTTAAATATTGAACCAGAGTTATTTAAGCAATTTTTCACGTAACGTTCGTTTTTCTGATTTTTTTTAACTTAGATTACCCAGCGCCGACCACACACACCAAAACACCCGGATACCCACCGATTTTTTAAAATTTAATATCGAAACAGGCTTATTTAAGCCATTTTTCACGTGTTCGTTTTCTGTTTTAATCGTTCGTTTGCCTTACGTTAGTTTTGTGTTTTTTCCGAGGATTTGATTACCCCCCCCCTGCTTAATTAAAACGTTTTCTTTTTTTACTTCGCTTATAACAAACAAACCTTCTCTCGTCGTCATAACGCTCGACGACTTCCTGGCGCGCACCTGTCAATTTGGTTCTTACTTAAATAAATTCAAACATCTTTCAGTAACTCATTCTGGCTGGCCGATTTTATTTTCAAACTTCGCCTCAGGGCTTCGGGTTCGATCCTACCCCCCCGGTTTCTTTTTATTAAACACCACACACACCTACAAACACCCGGGCAACGCCGGGTACCCCCGCTAGTACTTTAATAAATCAGTCCGTTTTCTGTAGGCTGTTTTTGAATCCAGTCAACGACGGGTACTTTTGCTAGTATGATATAAATGCGGGAGTACCTCATGGGTCTATCCTTGGACCTTTATTTTTCTTGATATTCATGAATGACCTCTGATAAAATTGTTTCGGAGATGGGTATATTTGCTGATGACACCACACTCTATACCAGGCACGAGGGAAAAACAAATGAACACATATCTAAGGAAATGGCAGAAACACTAGAGGATGGTTTCCAATCTGTAGTGGACTGGGGACAAAAATAGAGGGCCACATTCAATGCTGCCAAGACTAAGCTTGTTTCCTTCAATAATTACAAGAAACCTTCTCTACCACCAACAGCAATGTTTAAAACACATTACCCTAAAGTACTTCCTTTAAACTCCTCGGCCAAACATTTACAGGGAACATGAACTGGAATAGATACATTGTGAGCTTTTCCAAGGCTGCTGCCAAAAAGTGGGCTCTCTGTACCGTGCTAGAAAACTACTTATGCTTTAAAGTATCCTATACCTCTATGAGGCCACCATTCGTCCATGTATGGAGTACTGTTTTCACAGTTGGGCTGGTGCATCTGCTATTTGGCTCTTACTTCTTGGCAGGGTTCAAAAGAGAGTCGCAAACCTGATATGCCGAAGCTTAGATGACAGTTCAGAACCTATGTCACATAGACGAAATGTTGCATCGCTCTGCATGTTCTAAAACTACTTTAATGATGAATGCTCTGACGAACTACAAGCACTTGTACGCCTCGACGTGAGCACCCCCGACAAACGCGGCAAGCACCTAAATGTCATCCCTTCAAAGTAGAGATCACAAGGTGTAAAAAAGCCTTCTACTCCAATAGTTTCTTCCCCAGGACTGCTAGACTTTGAAACTCGCTCCCGGGTTTCTGCTTTCACAACTATACTGGCATGCAGAAGTTCAAGTGTCATATAAACAGACATCTTCCCACTCATCTCTCTTCATAATACCCTAAAACTTATGTCCCCGATGGTAACCCTTACTAAAAAGGTGCACTCTACCTTGTTTGGGGTGAAAATTGAATAAACATATACATAAGATATTCATCGTAGTTATGATTGTATCAATATAAAAGATATTCATCGTAGTTATGATTGTATCAATATAAAAGATATTCATCGTAGTTATGATTGTATCAATATAAAAGATATTCATCGTAGTTATGATTGTATCGATATAAAAGATATTCATCGTAGTTATAATTGTATCAATATAAAAGATATTCATCATAGTTATGATTGTATCAACATAAAAGATATTCATCATAGTTATGATTGTATCAACATAAAAGATATTCATCATAGTTATGATTGTATCAATATAAACGATATTCATCATAGTTATGATTTTATCAATATAAACGATATTCATCGTGGTTATGATTGTATCAATATAAAAAATATTCATCATAGTTATGATTGTATCAATATAAAAGATATTCATCATAGTTATGATTGTATAAATATAAACGATATTTATCGTAGTTATGATTGTATCAATATAAAAGATATTCATCATAGTTATGATTGTATCAATATAAAAGATATTCATCGTAGTTATGATTGTATCAATATAAAAGATATTCATCGTAGTTATGATTGTATCAATATAAAAGATATTCATCGTAGTTATGATTGTATCGATATAAAAGATATTCATCGTAGTTATAATTGTATCAATATAAAAGATATTCATCATAGTTATGATTGTATCAACATAAAAGATATTCATCATAGTTATGATTGTATCAACATAAAAGATATTCATCATAGTTATGATTGTATCAATATAAACGATATTCATCATAGTTATGATTTTATCAATATAAACGATATTCATCGTGGTTATGATTGTATCAATATAAAAAATATTCATCATAGTTATGATTGTATCAATATAAAAGATATTCATCATAGTTATGATTGTATAAATATAAACGATATTCATCGTAGTTATGATTGTATCAATATAAAAGATATTCATCATAGTTATGATTGTATCAATATAAAAGACATAATACGTAGTTATGATTGTATTAATATAAAAGCGAAATCTCAAAATAATTGTTCTTAAACAGTCAAACAAATTCCATAACGATGAAAATTTCAAATATTTTAATACAAAGCACTTAAAATGATATTGGCAACAATTAATAACATTATATTTATTTTTTCTTTGCAGATGTTCCTGCTTGAACGCTTGTGTTGAATCTGAACGAGTCTATATTTTCTTTAATATTTCCTACAGAGAAAATCATATTCGTGTTTGAAGATATAAACTGTCATCTGTGGCAAAACAATCTCATATTTGTCAATATTCAAGTCCAGAGAAACCAAATCTAGCGACGCATATGAGTACTTACACTGTAGAAAACCCATATTCATGGGAACTATGGGAAAATGTCTTTTCTGAGAAACCACATCTAGCAATGAATATGAGTAGTAACCCTGGAGAAAATCCATATTCTCGTGAACAATATCAATATTCAAGTTCAGAGAAACCAAATCCAGAGATGCATATGAGTACTCACCCTGGAGAAAACCCATATTCTTGGGAACAAAGGGAAAATGCATTTTCTAAGAAACCAAATCCAGCGATGAATATGAGAACTAACACTGGTAAAAAGAAATATTCTTGCAAACAATGTCAATATTCATCTTCATATAAGCATAATCTAACGAGACACAAAAGAACTCACTCTGGGGAAAAGCCATATTCTTGTGAAGTGTGTAAATATTCATGTTCAGTTAAATCAGAGCTAAAGAGACACAAAAGAACTCACTCTGGAGAAAAACCATATTCTTGTAAACTATGTGATTACTCAAGTGCATACAAACATAGTCTAGCGAACCACATGAAATTTCACGTTAGGGGAAACCCATATTCTTGTAAAATATGTGTATATTCATGTTTTAGTAGAAAAGATCTGACGAAACATAGGAAACACCATAAAATGTTAAAACCATATTCATGCGAACAATGTTAATATTAAAATTCCCGTAAACAATATCTTGCGAAATATTTCAGATCTCACACTCGGTAAACTTGTATAAGAATAAAAATAAACTTATTGTTTACATCATCTTTATTGAAACATAAAATTTTACTCTGAAAAATAAATGCTTGCTGAAAATAACTGAAATTCTTACTTAACATCATCCTCGGATGTCTTCAGGATTTCTTTATAGTTTTTTTTGGGGGCATGCAATGCGGATACTTCTCATTATAAAGTAGCTATTAATCAAAAAGTCGTAAACCATAAGCTAATCATAAAAAAAACAATATGAAAAAATACAAACAAATGCCGGCACCCAACATAAAGGGGAGAAATGAGACGATTTCAGATATAAAGTCTTGATAAAATCTATGCAGATCCGTTTATTTTCATCATTTGTAGCAACAAAGAATAGAGAATTAAGAACTCATAAAACCCATGGATTTTTATCAAAAGAAAATGTTTTGCTATCACTAATCCAACTTTGTAGCAAATAAAATAAAATCCTGGCTGAGAATATTTAAAGAAAGTGACGTCATTGAAAAGAAAAACAATAAACTGGTCCGACCTAAAAATAAACTGTCAGCGATAGAAGTCTCTTTGTTTTTAATGAAACAAAAATATCATCTCTCATAATTAAAAAAAAGAGAATCACAATTGGCTTCATTCAACAATGCATCAGAAACACATGTTAAACTACACTGCCATTCATTGGTTGATTCATTCGAACAGTTTTGATCATGCCATCTCATCACTTACAACCATGATTTTATTTGCTAATTGACTCCCCTATACGTCCCTTATCATCAACAGCCAATAATGCAAAACTATCAAGCCGTCACTTGTTTCCATCAGTGGCAAAGCTATTGCAAACAACGTGTCTAAAAATGATTTAACATACCTCCCTCATTCTCGATCCATTTACAAACATTGGTTTTTAATTAAAACACAAATACCAGCTCTCATAATTAAAAAAGAGAATCACAATTGGCTTCATGCATCAGAAACACATCTTAAACTACGCTACCATTCATTTGCTGATTCATTTGAACAGTTTTGATCATGGCATCTCATCACTTACAGCCATGATATTATTTGTGAATTGACTCCCCTATACGTTCCTTATCATCAACAGTTAATTATGAAAAACTCCCAAACGGTCACTCGCTGGTTCATCCTCGCTACTTCTAATGGCAAAGTTATTGCAAACCATTGGACAGTAACCTTAGAAAGTGCGAAACCCGATTGTCAATGACCAGGGTAGAGGAATGTAGAGAAGAGCCAGGTTGTCAAACTACGAGAATTACAAGGACAGAAATAAAGATTTTCTGATGCTATTCAAAGTTGTAACATCCAACCCACTTCATCTGCAGCTTAACCAGATATCTTAAGTTGCAGGACTCTAAATTATGAGTCTCGCAATTAAAAACAAAAAACAAAGGCCGTCCTGTGCAAAAAAAAACTCCAAAAACAAAAAAAAAAGAACAAGACCACATATTTATAAAGGAAGCTCCAGAATCGGCTGAATTTTTGGCAAAAAAAGAAATTGTTGCAGCTAAAACAATTTATCGCCTCTTACAGCGTTGAGGCGGCTACAGAAGAGAACCTACATTATTTCATAATCTTGCATATAAATAATATAAGAGACGCAATTTTCCCTATCTGGACGAAACTACATTAGATTGACAAAAGATGGCACATAAAACCTTACTACGTTTATGGCATTAGCGATTACGTTATCGAACTATAGACCGCAATTACATACCCATTAGTTCGTTATAATAAAAAATTACACACCATTCTACACAGAATACTTTCATACTTTTACATACTTTTCACGACTACAGCTTTCTTTACACATTCGCATATTCTTACCCCTTAAATCCGAAAAAATAATGATTTCTCCCTGTTAAATATCCGGCGCCGCTGATTGGATTAGAACTATTCATTCTACAATACCAACATTCGGTTATTCCACCAAATAAACAAACACTTATCAACTATTAAACACGTCGCCATTTTTTCGGTACGTGCACAATAATCTTACGTTTTATTTATTATTTATGGATTTGTTCCGCTTTTACACTCTGATCTTCTATTATTTACTTGTGAAAATGTTACACTCCCAAAACATGAATGCTGACCAGCTACGCGATACAAGTCCTGTTTATATACACTCGGAGTGAGGGACAGTTACAGATAGAGAGATAGATAGAGTGGGAGAGATACGGTGTGAAATAAGCCGTTTTTATTTTTAACGGAGCTGACATCAATGTTTACGCTTGTAAATCAAAAATAATTGTGTGATAAAGCTCTGCCTGTCGTACCGGTGAATTATATTTTATAAGGATTGAAATTGAATAATGTTTATTTTTACAAGAATGTTTACACATTTAACTTGCGTTAAAATTCCAAATTATACAACGAGAATGGAGTTGGCTTTTTTTCGTAAACGAAACTGACTTTGCATTGATAAAATTTTGTTTGGCATACCGTTGATCCCCCCCCCCCCCCAAAATAATAAACTTTATTAAAGTTTATTATTAAAATACTGTTAATACATTTGTAAAGCAAATAAAAATATATTGGAAAAAAACATGTTGAGTTTTTTTTTTTTTACAAAATCACATGCAACGGGGATAGTTTATTTTTACAAGAATGTTTATACATTTGTCTATCGATTAAACATAAAAATATACAGGAAAACCACGTTTGCTTTTGTGACAAATTCATGTGACAATTAACTTCATTCCATTTATTTCTTGCTTGTGTAGGCAAAGTTATTTGTGGATTTTTCTTACGACCTGCCCAACCGAAGTATGAATACATCCAACCACTCCATGTTTAAAACGGCTTACGAAATAAACAGCCCGACCTCCTTGTGTTAAGAACGGCTTCTGAGGTTAGGAGGTGTTTATTCCGACAGCAATTCTTTACATAGGGAGGCTCGGGTTTTTAGTAATACGTGGGCTTAATGATACTCTGTCGTTTCTTTTATTTTTCTTATTAAAATCATTTTTTTTTACTTTTTATTTAATTTTTTTTAACGTCTGTTCGTTCGCGTTTATTTTTTTGATCGATCGATATAATTTAATATAATTCGCCGGTTTTTGTCGTTCGCTGGGCATTGCCCAAAGAGAATGCCGGAAAAAAGACCCTACTTAAATCTGCAGAAGTACCGAAGATTAAAAATGAGTACATGTTATTTTTTTAATATTAAATGCGTTGAATAATACAAAGTACAATTTTTGGTACTTATGTATTTTTGGTGTTGAAATAATATTGGTTTTTATTTACAAAGCAATTTTAACCTTCGGAAGGTGTTTTGTCATGTTGGTTTTTATTTACAAAGATATTTTTAACCTTTGGAAGGGGAGAGTGTTTTGTCAGTATTACAAAATAATTTTTTGTTTTTGTTTTATATATTTTAATTTGAATTCATTATTGAGATGTGGCAAGTTTTAACGCACAAGCAGAAAGGCTCGACATATAAAAACACCAGACGGTTCTTTGATATGACAAAAAATGACAAAATGAATATTTCTGTTCAGAGCACAAATGAACCAAGATATTTGTCTTTTGTATATTAAACTTAAATTCAAGCCATTATCACCACCCAAGCAGAAAGGTCCGGCGCATAAAACCAACAGTGGTTCTTTGACGTCACTGCGGCGCGTTCGAAATGAATGATTCTATTTAGATCACAAGTGAAGTATGATACTTGATTTTGCATTTAAAATTTTAAGCCACGTTTTAGCCAAGTGGCGCAGTTGATAGAGACTACGGTTCCAGATGAGCATTGTCTGAAGATAGCGGTTTCAATCCTACCCAAAGCCGGCCAGATGCTTACTTGGCCAAAACGTGGTGAGACGACAATAACTACAGATGGCAGGGATTGCTGAGAATGCAGTTAGGAGATTCAACGTTTCTATTCGTCGCGGTTACCACCTGAGGAAGGCCAGAGGAATAGTTGGCCGAAACGTCGTGAAACAACAACCAATAAAGATGAGAATAAGTCCGCAATAAATATTCTTTTGTTTTGCTTGTGTATGCAAAGTTATTTCTATTTTTCTTACGTAGTATAAACACATCCAACCTCCCCATGTAAAGAACGGCTTTCGAAAGGAACACAGTCCAACCTCCATGTGTTAAGAGCGGCTTCTGAGGTTGGTGGTGTTTACTCCGTAAGCCGTTTTTAATATGGGAGGTTGGGTTGTTTATAATACGTTGACACAATGATACTCTGCCCTTTTTTATATATATTTTTCTTATTAAAATCATTCCTTTACATTTTTCTGACTATTTTTATCGCCTGTTGGCTCGTACTCGTTTCTCTTTGCGCAGTCTGTATAATCTGCCGGTTTCCATCGTTCCCCGGACGTTGCCTACCGATAATCACGGGAAAATCTACTAAAAACTGAAGAAGATCCGAAGTTTTACAATGAATACATGTTCTTTTTTATTATTATTAAAAACGTTGAACGATGCAGCATACAATTTTGGGTACATATATATTTTTGGTACCGTGCTGAAATAATATTGTTTTTTTTTTTTTATTTCCAATGCGATTTAAACTTTTGGAAGGGGGGGGGGTCAGTATTAAAAAAAAAATAGGGTGAAACTTGAATTTTACCTGAAAACACTATTCACAAATAACCCGGTACCAAAATGCATAACAAATGTAGAGGATGCATGATTTTTTTAGATTTCTTAAAAAATGAGTATGTCTATGGCTTCAAAAACATCAATACACAGGAATGATTTTTGTTTTGCATTTACATTATTTTTGTATGTTGTTAAAAAGTATTAGCAGTTTTCTTGCGTATAGGGACCAGATCAACGAAGAGTATCATCACGGTTATTCCATAAAGCTTTTAAGTCGGCAGTTATAGCCGGTGTTACGATGTTGATGGTACGTTTTTTTTAGTCCATCTACACAATCCAAATATTAAAAAGATGTCTCAAAATCAGTTACCACAACCAAGATCGATAGGGACTGCCAAAATTCACCACATAATTACCCTGTATGTAACACGATGTAACTTTATTATAAATTTATATTATCAGTATAACTTTTGTACCATTTAAAAGAACAAAATAAACCAGTAATAATTAAAAAAAAATAATGAAATTGCGAGACGAAAATCGTGTTTACATAATTGGCGCTTTAAAATAATGTTCCCATGTAGTAGACATCCCGAACGTGTAAACATACCCGTATTTAATAAATCTAGCAAAAATCAGCTAATGGTGAGATTTTCGATACTTATCCACTTTAGAATGAAATTACATATAACATGCAGGTAAAATCCATTGATAGCGTATGGTGGTTCTATGAGAAAATAAAGCTGTGTACGAATTATAAATGTTTCTTTTCTGTGTCTTATGTTATACATTAGTACATTAGGGGTCATTTCGAGTTAAAAGTTTATTTACTGCACCCATCTGAACTAGGGAAAATCATGATTTAAATGTGTATGTCTCGTGTAAATTACTAACGATGAATATCTAATATGGCCGACCAGACGAGTGATCAAAAAGTCAGATTGAGCGTACCGGAAACCGAAATGAAACCAAATTGACAACTGACCTTTTTTTTTTTTTTTTCGTTATGTTTTATTTTCTTAGTATATATATATATATATATATATATATATATATATATATATATATATGACCGTGATTTTTTTAAGGTTTTTTTTTTTTTTTTTTTTTTTTTTTTTTTTAGGAGTACCTTTCATTTTCTAACCCTAACCCTGACTTCACTGTTTGTGCAATTCCTTCCTCTTATTGGATTTGTTTATGTGAAATATTTAGTTTTACCATTTTTAATATGAACATTATTTGGATTATTATTCGGAATACTGTTCTCATTTCGGACGTTTACAATAATTCGACTAATCCAAATAATAATGAAATGTTTTATCTAAAAAAATAAACCTGATTTTTAAAGCTTCATATATTTTTTTAATGAATTGAATACGACATATAAATTTACAATAGAAATACCTCAAAAGGTTTAAGAATTGACAAATATAATCTAAACTTTATAGGAAAACAATTCGGACATTTTTACACGAGGAACGAAATAATTATTTTACCGTGTTATTACGATGACCTGAAGTTCTTTGGTCTTTAGCAGTTGATTTTCTCTTTAAATAATTTCACGTTTAAATCGAGTTTTTCATCTTTTAATTTTGATTCTTTTATATTTTCATATATTTTATTTCTTAATGAATTGGACACACAAAACAAAAATTGTATCAATTTACTAAAGAAATCAGAACAAACAAAGTTTCTGTTTTGAACATAATAAAAAAAAAACGACACTTTTCTCGTATTTAATTCCCTGAATGAAAGGTAAGTTTCTTTTTTTTTAATATCATTTAACAACTTACAAATACTTTTAAATATTAAAATGATTTATTTTTTATTGCAATCCAATATAAAAGGTAAGTTATTTTTACGACTTTAAAACATTCGTTTGAATAACTTTTAGAAATAATCTGAAACAGAAAAGCAGTTTATTTTTTGCACCTCAGATTTTTTTTTTAATGAATACGAAATATAAAATTACAATAGAAATACCCCAAAAGTTTTAAGAATTGACAAATATAATCTAAACTTTATAGGAAAACAATTCGGACATTTTTACACAAAATCTTAAAATGAAAGGTAAGTTTCTTTCTTTTTTTTTTTTTAATATCATTTAACAACTTACAAATACTTTTAAATATTAAAATAATTCATTTTTTATTGCAATCCAATATAAAAGGTAAGTTATTTTTACGACTTTAAAACATCCGTTTGAATAACTTTTAAAAATAATCTGAAACAGAAAAGCAGTTTATGAAAAGTAAGTTATTTTGACGCTTAAAAAAATCCCTTTGAATACGTTTTAAAATAGTTTATTTTTTGCACCTCAGATTTTTTTTTAATGAATATGAAATATAAATTTACGATAGAAATACCCCAAAAGGTATTAAGAATTCACAAATATAATCTAAACTTTATAGGAAAACAATTCGGACATTTTTACACAAAATCTTAAAATTTAAAATGGTTTATTTTTTTTGCAATCCAATAAAAATATTGATTCCGCCATATAATATGAATCTCCGGTACTTGTACAGTTTTATCAGACATTAAAAAATTAAAATATTGAAAAGAAGGTTATATTGTACGTATCCGTTTTGGACTGAAGATCTTCGAAAAAAAATTTCACTTAATTTGATCGAGTAGTTTTATTTATTTTTTTTTTTTTACAGCGTAAAAACACGTTTTTATGAGAGCGCGTTGAAGTCAGCTATTGTGAAATTTATTGAACACGCCACGGGGAGATAACTCTAGTTAAAGCACTGACATCCCCCTCTCCATTTTTATTACTAGCTTTTCTTCCTAAACATCGAACCGTTTAGTCGGTATCAGAACAAATTGGTTTTTCCCCCTGTAAAAAAAAAATAAATAAATAAAAAACAATGCTTATGAAATTAAGTTAATTTTTTTTTTTTTTTTGACAACTTCGTTCCATAACGGATCCATACAATTTAAACATTTTTCGATATTTTCATTTTTTTAATGTCTTGGTTAAACTGTACAAGTACCGAATCTCCGATTAAAAAATAAAAAAAATCTTCCGGTAAATATGAAGAATTACTCCACCCTCGAAAATTCATTTAAAATTACAACTCATATAGGTTTTCGGGGTCACTGAAAACGAAATTAATGTTTAAAATGATGGCAAACGGGTAGATTCCAAGATATAAAGAAATGTTAGTTTTAAAAATGTAGGGGATCACTTTTCTATATTAATCTAACGTAAAATGAGCACCCACTTTGTGGCCACGAGTTTTTTTTTCGGGGGGGGGGGGCTTTCTTTCCACCCTCGGAAAATCTTTTAAAATTACCACTAACTTTTAAAATTCCAGGAAACAAGTAGTTTCTAAGATATAAAGAAATGCACTTACTTCATGGTCACCTTTTTATTTTTTTATGGGGGGGGGGGAGACTGCCGGTTTGTTTTTAGTTCTTTTTTGGAGGGGGATATTCAATTATAGAACTTTTATAATTTTTTAACAAGTGCTTATGCAGTTGTATTAACTGGTTTGAGCAGCAGAACTGTTAAATATTTTACAAAAATTCTGTTTACATTTAGTGGAAGGCGGTGGAGGGGCGGGGATGTTGTGGCGGTCATGCCCCCCCCCTGCACCGCCTTCCACCAAATGTAAACAGAATTTTTGTAAAATATTAAACAGTTCTTCTGTTCGGTTAATGTCGGCGTGTTACTTATGTTAAAACGGTTAATTAAACTGCATAAGCACCTATTAAAAAACTATACAAGTTCTATAATTGAATATCCCCCTAAAATTGCGTCTGAAAAGGCATTAAAAAAATATCCCGAAAACTAGAAAAAAATCAAATTATAGATATTTAAGACTTTGTTATATAAATTTAACATAAATAAAGCACCTACTTCCTGCCCAAACTTCAGTCAAAGAGACATGTAATCGTTCGCAGTTTCAAAGTTTTATGGCAGGAAAAGGGAGAGGGAATTCCTTGTATCGATTTTTGTTTTGATTTTAGAAAGGTAGGATTAAAACCCACATGTTTTTAACTATTCTCTACGTTCACCTAACAATTTATTTGTCAGAAAAAGTGATGCACGACATTTATTTGCGACTGTCTGGAAAAGCTTAAGCAAAGAAAATGTTTGTTGGAATGTTGATTCTTTTTATGCTTGAGGTAGCCATTACGTCTGACTCATTTGATTGGATAATTTGGGTATAAAAAGTCACATGATCAGACTTGCTTCCCTAGCGCACTCAGATATCCATGCTAGTTTTGCTGACTAACCCACTCAGATATTCCCGCTAGTCTCACTTCTTATCCCACTCAGTTGAAAAATACCACATAATTCTAATAAAAAAAATTGGAATCTTATCACCATTGAGATGACATTGTGAGTTCCATCATTTTCATTCATGTTTTCTAGAACTCAACTGGCGCCATCTTGACTGCTGGCCTTCTCTCATGCAAATCACATTAACCCCCCCCCCGATCCTTAAAGTTAACCTCATAAACCTAGAACCAGGCTAGTTTCGCTTCCTAGCCATTAAAATATCCCTGCTAGTCCCACTTCCTCACCCACTCAGATATTCCTGTTAATTTTGCTTCATAACCAGTGAGGTTATACTTTTTGTGTTACCTACGACACAAGTCGCAACAATCCATTGTGGCAAACCTAAGATAACCGACACTCTACAGTGGAAAAATACCACATAATTCTAATAAAAAAACTGGAAACTTGTCAACATTCAGATGACATTCTAAGTTCCATCACTTTCATTCCTGTTCTCCAGAACTCAACTGCTGTCATCTTGACTGCCGGCCTTATATTCCCTCATTCCAGTGTCAAGCAAACTCATTGATATGCAAATCACATTAAATCACATTTCCACCCTGGTCCTAAAAGATCACCTCATAAACCTACAACCTTGCTAGTCTCACTTCCTGGCCCACTCAATTATCCCTGCTAGTCTCGCTTCCTAGCCCACTTAGATATCCCTGCTAGTTTTGCTTCCTAGCCCACTCAGATATCGCTGCAAGTCCCGCTTCCTAGCCCACTCAGATGTTCCCACTAGTCTTGCATGCTAGCCCACTCAAATATTCCCGCTAGTCTTGCTTCCTAGCCCACTCAAATATTCCCGCTAGTCTCGCTTCCTAGCCGACTCAAATATTCCCGCTAGTCTTGCTTCCTAGCCCACTCAAATATTCCCGCTAGTCTTGCTTCCTAGCCCACTCAAATATTCCCGCTAGTCTTGCTTCCTAGCCCACTCAAATATTCCCGCTAGTCTTGCTTCCTAGCCCACTCAAATATTCCCGCTAGTCTTGCTTCCAAGCCCACTCAAATATTCCCGCTAGTCTCGCTTCCTAGCCCACTCAAATATTCCCACTTGTCTTGCTTCCTAGCCCACTCAAATATTCCCGCTAGTCTTGCTTCCTAGCCCACTCAAATATTCCCGCTAGTCTCGCTTCCTAGCCCACTCAAATATTCCCGCTAGTCTCGCTTCCTAGCCCACTCAAATATTCCCGCTAGTCTTGCTTCCTAGCCCACTCAAATATTCCTGCTAGCCTTGCTTCCTAGATCACTTAGATATCCCTGCTAGTTTTGCTTCCTAGCCGACTCAATTATCCCTGCTAGTCTCGCTTTCTAGCCCACTTAGATATCCCTGCTAGTTTTGCTTCCTAGCCCACTCAGATATCGCTGCAAGTCCCGCTTCCTAGCCCACTCAGATGTTCCCACTAGTCTTGCATGCTAGCCCACTCAAATATTCCCGCTAGTCTTGCTTCCTAGCCCACTCAAATATTCCCGCTAGTCTCGCTTCCTAGCCGACTCAAATATTCCCGCTAGTCTTGCTTCCTAGCCCACTCAAATATTCCCGCTAGTCTTGCTTCCTAGCCCACTCAAATATTCCTGCTAGTCTTGCTTCCTAGATCACTTAGATATCCCTGCTAGTTTTGCTTCCTAGCCCACTCAATTATCCCTGCTAGTCCAGCTTCCTAGCCCACTCAGATGTTCCCGCCAGTCTTGCTTCCTAACCCACTCAAATATTCCCACAAATCTTGTTCCTAGCCACCTCAAATATTCCTGCTAGTCTTGCTTCCTAGCCCACTCAGATGTTCCCGCTAGTCTTGCTTCCTAGCCCACTCAAATATTCCCACAAATCTTGTTCCTAGCCCACTCAAATATTCCCGCTAGTCTTGCTTCCTAGCCCACTCAGATGTTCCCGCTAGTCTTGCTTCCTAGCCCACTCAAATATTCCCACAAATCTTGTTCCTAGCCCACTCAAATATTCCCGCTAGTCTTGCTTCCTAGCCCACTCAGATGTTCCCGCTAGTCTTGCTTCCTAGCCCACTCAGATGTTCCCGCTAGTCTTGCTTCCTAGCCCACTCAGATGTTCCCGCTAGTCTTGCTTCCTAGCCCACTCAAATATTCCCACAAATCTTGTTCCTAGCCCACTCAAATATTCCCACTAGTCTTTCTTCCTAGCCCACTAAAATATTCCCGCTAGTCTTGCTTCCTAGCCCACTCAAATATTCCCGCTAGTCTTGCTTCCTAGCACACTCAAATATTCACGCTAGTCTTGCTTCCTAGCCCACTCAAATATTCTCACTAGTCTTGCTTCCTAGCCCACTCAAATATTCTCACTAGTCTTGCTTCCTAGCCCACTATGTATTCCCGCTAGTCTTGCTTCCTAGCCCACTCAAATATTCCCGCTAGTCTAGCTTCCTAGCCCACTCAAATATTCTCACTAGTCTTGCTTCCTAGCCCACTCAGATGTTCCCGCTAGTCTTTCTTCCTAGCCCACTCAGATGTTCCCGCTAGTCTTGCTTCCTAGCCCACTCAAATATTCCCACAAATCTTATTCCTAGCCCACTCAAATATTCCCACTAGTCTTTCTACCTAGCCCACTCAAATATTCCCACTAGTCTAGCTTCCTAGCCCACTCAAATATTCTCACTAGTCTTGCTTCATAGCCCACTCAAATATTCTCACTAGTCTTGCTTCCTAGCCCACTCAAATATTCTCACTAGTCTTGCTTCCTAGCCCACTCAAATATTCTCACTAGTCTTACTTCCTAGCCCACTCAGATGTTCCCGCTAGTCTTGCTTCCTAGCTCACTCAAATATTCCCATTAGTCTTGTTCCTAGCCCACTCAAATATTCCCACTAGTCTTTCTTCCTAGCCCACTCAAATATTCCCGCTAGTCTTGCTTCCAAGCCCACTCAAATATTCCCACTAGTCTTTCTTCCTAGCACACTCAAATACTCCCGCTAGTCTTGCTTCCTAGCCCACTAAATATTCCCGCTAGTCTTGCTTCCAAGCCCACTCAAATATTCCCGCTAGTCTTGCTTCCTAGCCCACTCAAATATTCCCGCTAGTCTTGCTTCCAAGCCCACTCAAATATTCCCGCTAGTCTTGCTTCCTAGCCCACTCAAATATTCCTGCTAGTCTTGCTTCCTAGCCCACTCAAATATTTCCACTAGTCTTGCTTCCTAGCCAACTCACATATTCCCTTTTATACTTGCTTCGTAGCCCACTCAAATATTCCCGCTAGTCTTGCTTCCTAGCCCACTTAAATATTCCCGCTAGTTTTGCTTCCTAGCCCACTCAGATGTTCCCGCTAGTCTTGCTTCCTAGCCCACTCAGATGTTCCCGCTAGTCTTTCTTCCTAGCCCACTCAGATGTTCCCACTTGTCTTGTTCCTAGCCCACTCAACTATTCCTGCTAGTCTTGCTTCCTAGCCCATTCAAATATCCCTGCTAGTCCTGCTTCCTAGCGCACTCAAATATTCTTACTAGTCTTTCTTCCTAGCCCACTCAAATATTCCCGCTAGTCTAGCTTCCTAGCCCACTCATATATTCCCTCTAGTCTTGCTTCCTAGCCCACTCAAATATTCCCACTAGTCTTTTTCCTAGCCCACTCAAATATTCCCACTAGTCTTGTTTCGTAGCCCACTCAAATAATCCCGCTAGTCTTGCTTCCGAGCCCACTCAAATATTCCCATTAGTCTTGTTCCTAGCCCACTCAAATATTCCCACTTGTCTTGCTTCCTAGCCCACTAAGATATTCCCACTAGTCTTTCTTCCTAGCCCACTCAGATGTTCCCACTAGTCTTGCTTCCTAGCCCACTCAGATGTTCCCACTAGTCTTGCTTCCTAGCCCACTCAAATATTCCTACTAGTCTTTTTCTTAGCCCACTCAAATATTCCCACTAGTCTTGCTTCCTAGCCCACTGAAATATTCCCGCTAGTCTTGCTTCCTAGCCCACTGAAATATTCCCGCTAGTCTCGCTTCCTAGCCCACTCAAATATTCCCGCTAGTCGTGCTTCCTAGCCCACTCAAATATTCCCACTAGTCTTGCTTCCTATACCACTCAAATATCCCTGCTAGTCCTGCTTCCAAGCCAACTTGAATATCCCTGCTAGTCCCACTTTCTCGCCCACTCAGATATTCACGCTAGTCTTGCTTCCTAGACAACTCAGAAATCCCTGCTAGCCTCACCTCCTAGCCCACTCAAATATTCCTGCTTGTCTCACTTCGTAGCCCACTCAGAAATCCCTGCTAGTCTCACCTCTTAGCCCACTCAAATATCCCTGCTCGTCTCACTTCCTAGCCAAATCAGAAATCCTTACTTGTCTCACTTTCTAGCCCACTAAAATATCCCTGCTTGTCTCGCCTCCTAGCCCACTCAGGTATCACTTCTAGTCCCGCTTCCTAGCCAACTCAGATATCACTGCTAGTCTCGCTTTGTAACGCACACAGAAATTCCCGCTAATCTTGCTTCCTAACCCACTCAGATATCCCTGCTTTTTCTGATTCCTCGTCCACTCAAATATCCCTGTTAGTCGTTCTTACATGCCCACAATACTTGGCTAGACACAGCTAAATACGTGAGGACTCCTCCTTAATACGACAAAACTGAATCACATTTCCAAAATTCTTCATTTTAAAACAAATTTTTAATTACTTCATTTAAGAGCGACAACATTTTTCAGCAGATGCAACAAAATTTCTTTTTTACATTTCTCATTTAAATATGACAACATTTTCCATACAAGTCAACTGAATTGCATAGAAAGTTCTTTTAACAGCAACAACTATTTTGTTCAAATACAATCGAATTTAAAATATAACCGAATTTCAGCATAACGCACTCGAATTACCATTGTAAGTTCTATAGAATGATTAATTTTAAAATTTTGACTTGCATGTGCAAATAAAAAAAATCTCTATAGTCCGACAAATCATCACAAGTCCGAGCTTTGAATGCATATTTCACTTCTTAAGAGCATCAATTTTTTTTTCAAAGTCCAACTTTTGAATACGTATATAAAATCCACAGCATGACGAATTTGCATTTTGACTTTTAAATGTGCATTTAACATTCAACCGAATATTTTTTTAAAAACGTTTGTTGTATGATGACAATAAAAAATTCCAACGAATTTTTCACTTTGGATATTAAATTGTTTATTAATTCGTTATATTGTTATTTCACTTTGACTTTTAAATGTGCATTTAACATTCAACCGAATAATGTTTTAAATACGTTTTTTTGTATGATGACAATAAAAATATCCAACACATTTTCACTTTGGATTTTAAATGTTCATTTAACATTTAACCGAATAATTTTTAAATACGTTTGTTGTATGATGACAATGAAAATCTAACGATTTTTCACTGTGACTTTTAAATTGTTTAAAAATTTGTTAGATGAAAGTACAGAACAGTTTACATGAAGACTCTAATTTCCAAAATTGTAACAAACGCATCTTTTGTTTATTTATTTTTTAGGTGAAAGTACAGAATAGTTAACAACATGTAAACGCTAATCTCCCAAAACATAAAAAACGCATCTTTTGTTTATTAATTTGTTAGGTGAAAGTACAGAATAGTTAACATGAAGACTCTAATTCCCAACAACGTAATAACCGCATCCTTTGTTTATTAATTTCTTAGATGAAACTACAGAATAGTTAACAACATGTAGACTCTAATCTTTGATCTGTAAAAAGCTGCAACCGATATGCTGCTCTTATACCACTATCAGTCAGTCACTGAGGTGTATGACCGACAGACGTGTTATATTAAATGTCTTAAAGTTTTATCGGGGAGACGTAAAGATGGGCCAGTCATTAGGGTCTTTGTATCAAGAAAATCATACCTGCTATGTTGAATGTGCTTTCTCCCAGGAAACGTCTTGACCTCTTCACCCTTGGTGACGTTCTGACTGGAATTTTTTTCTTCATTTTCCAGACCGCTTCATTGTTTCAATGAAGGCATGTTTGAAGGCATTCATGGCAGACACAAGAAAAACGACACGCAGCACAATTGTAATATATATAAAGCATAACTATTTTATTTTACAAAATATATTTTACAAAAACTTTTACAATTACAAACTGGACAATAGGCTTTTCAAAGCTAACTAACCTAACTAGTATTGAGGGAGGGGGTTATCCCCCCATTTATGGAGAAACAGAATATGCGTCTTCACTTTGTGGTGGTCGTGCAGGAAAGAGACAGAAAGATAGCAAGGGAATTATGGGAAGGGATTTTTTTGTATCTATATACATATCAATATCTCTCTCTATATATATATATCAATATATATATATATCAATATATATATATATGCATATCAACATATATATGTATATCGATATATATATCGATATAAATATATCAATATATATATATCAATATATATATATATATCTGTATATTTACATATATATACAGTGATGATCATATTTATTGGCACGGTAAAATAAAAGTTAAATTTTGTCTAATACATTCTAAAAAAGGGATTAAATTAAAGAAAATAACAAAGTATATTATGTATTTTTAACTGGCCTTTCCGATGCAGCAATCGGATTTTAGAAAAAATAAATAACAAAGGAACAACAAACATAATTGCAAAAAACCCTTGTTCAAAATTATTGGCACGGCTTTGTTTTTCTTTTAGTATCAGTATAATATCAATCAATTTCCGGTTTACGTGCTTTCTGAACTTTTTTATAGCCATATTATGCTTGTTTAACGCTAATTCAGTGAATAATTTTTTTCAGATAATTTTTAGATAGCGATTTATTTAAACTATTATAAGTGACTAAATTATAATTTTCAATCGCCATGGTTAAAACTAAGGAACACAGCGAAGATGTCAGGAAGCTTGTTGTAGCATGCCATACAAATGGGGAGGGCTATGATAAGATTTCAAAAAAGCTAAACCTTCACAAATCCACTGTTAGAGCCATAATAAACAAGTTCAAATCGCAAGGCCACGTTATGAGTTTAGAGGGTAGAGGGAGAAAAAGGATTCTTTCCCCAAGAGATGAACGGAAAATTGTTCGACAAGTAAAACAAAACCCAAGGATCTCTGTTGGGGAGATTGTTGATGAACAGAGCACCTCTGGAGTGAATGTATCTCGACATACAGTTGGTAGAGTTTTGAAGAGAGCTGGTTTAAAAGCATGTCGTCCGAGAAAGACTCCCTTATTGAAGCCTATGCACCTGAAAGCAAGGCTAGCCTTTGCAAAACGTCATATTGATAAAGATGTTGCATTCTGGAAACGTGTTCTATGGACTGACGAAACGAAAATAGAGTTATTTGGCCATAATAAAGTGTCTTATATTTACAGAAAATCTGGCGAAGCTTTCCTGCCTAAGAACACCATACCTTCAGTGAAGCACGGTGGCGGCAGTTTGATGTTTTGGGGATCCTTTGCTGCCTCTGGACCAGGGAGACTTGTTAAGGTCACAGGTAGCATGAAAAAGGAAGATTATGTTAAAATATTGGATGAAAACCTGAAAGACTCTGCTAAAGAGCTCTCACTTGGTCGTCGTTGGTGGTTCATGCAAGATAATGACCCAAAGCATTCGGCTAAACTGACTAAGAAATGGCTTGAGGACAATCATATTAATGTTTTGGAGTGGCCATCACAAAGCCCAGACCTTAATCCAATTGAAAATTTATGGAGAACATTGAAATTGAGGGTAATGCAAAGGAAGCCTAAGAATCTTATTCAATTGGAGGATTATTGTCAGGAAGAGTGGGCTAAAATTACTACTGAAGAGTGCAACAACTTGGTTGTAAACTATGAAAAGCGACTGAGGAAGGTAATCAAGGCCAAAGGCTATACAATTGATTATTAAATAAATCGTGCCAATTATTTTGAACAAGGGTTTTTTTCAATTATGTTTGTTGTTCCTTTGTTATTTATTTTTTCTAAAATCCGATTGCTGCATCGGAAAGGCCAGTTAAAAATACTTTGTTATTTTCTTTAATTTAATCCCTTTTTTTAGAATTTATTAGACAAAATTTAACTTTTATTTTACCGTGCCAATAAATATGATCATCACTGTATGTATACCAATATTTCTCTCTTTATATATATATATATATATATATATATAAATGTTTCTCATGTTTTCACTATGATGAATATCATATAAACTTCTAGGTGTAACTCTTTCTAAAGTATATGTTAAAAACCCTGTATCGACTCTTTCTGTGTCAAATTATAAAACATGCGATTACTTTTTTCTGTGTATCATATTAAGGTTTGAGTAAACAAGATTTAATAATAAAACAATATATAAACGATGATACGAAAATATTGAAATTCATTTATTTCTTTTATTTACAGATGTTCCTGTTTGATGATTGTTATAGAAAATTATTTATATGAACGACAACACATATATGTATGCGAATATGTATATATATTATTATATATTATTACATTTTCATGGATCAGTATGTTTTACAATAGAAAATTATTGATGTAAAAGACAACACATATGTATGCGAATACTACTATTCAAACTAATTATTGGAAATAGTGTAGAAAATCACACACACCTTGAAGATAATATTCACATATGCGGTATATGTGCTTAATGTTCAAATGAATGAAAAGCTATGAACAAGATTATCACAAATCACAGAAAAATATGCGGTTTTTGAAAAGACAAGATTGTACAATATTCGATTCCATTTAATAGCTTTTCCATAGGTAAAAAAATTATTTTATTCTTGTGAAGGAGAATATTTTCGAAATAAAGTCTAAAGTGAAATACTGTAATATTCATAAGAGTATACATAATAATGACCAAGGATAAACTTAGTAAAACATGCAAGTACACAGTAAGGAAAGGCCACATTCTTGTGAAGTGTGTGGATATTATTTTTCTGGAAAATATTCTTTAATAAGACATATGAGAATTCACACTGGGGAGAAACCACATTCTTGTGAACTGTGTTGCTATGCTTGTTCTTTTAAATCATATTTAGTGGCTCTGGAAAATATTCTTTAATAAGACGTATAAGAACTCACAGTGGGGAGAAACAATATCCTTGTGAAGTGTGGAGATATTTTGTCTCGAAAATCGTCGTTAATGATACATATGAGAACTCACACTGGAAAAAGCCACATTCTTGTGAGGTGTGTGGGTATTCTTGTTCTCAAAAATAGTCTTTAGTGAAAAATATGAGAACTCGCACTGGCAAAAAAAAACACAAACTTGTGAAGTGTGTGGATATTCTTGTTCTAAAAATCAAATTTAGTGACACATGAGAACTCACACTGGGGAAAAGCCACATTCTTGTGAAGTGTGTGGATATTCTTGTTCTGTAAAATCAGCATTAGTGAGACATAAAAGAACTCACACTGGCGAAAAAAACACATTTTTGTGAAGTGTGTGGATATTCTTGTTCTGAACAATATTATTTAGTAAGACATATGAGAACTCACACTGGCGAAAAACCACATTCTTCTGAAGTGTGTGGATATTCTTGCTTTCAAAAATCACATTTAGTGACACATATTAGAACTCACACTGGGGAAAGCCACATTATTCTAAAGTGTGTGGATATTCTTGTTCTGGAACATCATATTTAGTGGCAAATATGAGAACTCACACTGGAGAAAAACCACATTTTTGTGAAGTGTGTGGCTATTCTTGTTCTAGAAAATCAGATTTAGTGACACATATTAGAACTCACACTGGAGAAAAACCACATTCTTGTGAAGTGTGTGGATATTCTTGTTCTACTAAGTCACATTTAGTGACACATATGAGAACTCACACTGGAGAAAAACCACATTCTTGTGAAGTGTGTGGATATTCTTGTTCTAATAAGTCAGATTTAGTGACACATATAAGAACTCACACTGGAGAAAAACCACATTTTTGTGAAGTGTGTGGCTATTCTTGTTCTAGAAAATCAGATTTAGTGACACATATGAGAACTCACACAGGAGAAAAACCACATTCTTGTGAAGTGTGTGGATATTCTTGTTCTAAAAGGTCAACTTTAGTGACACATATGAGAACTCACACTGGAGAAAAACCACATTCTTGTGAAGTGTGTGGATATTCTTGTTCTAAAAAGTCACATTTAGTGACACATATGAGAACTCACACTGGAGAAAAACCACATTCTTGTGAAGTGTGTGGATATTCTTCTTCTTATAAGTCACATTTAGTGACACATATAAGAACTCACACTGGAGAAAAACCACATTTTTGTGAAGTGTGTGGCTATTCTTGTTCTAGAAAATCACATTTAGTGACACATATGAGAACTCACACAGGAGAAAAACCACATTCTTGTGAAGTGTGTGGATATTCTTGTTCTAAAAGGTCAACTTTAGTGATACATATGAGAACTCACACTGGAGAAAAACCACATTCTTGTGAAGTGTGTGGCTATGCTTGTTCTATTAAATCAGATTTAGTGAGACATATGAGAACTCACACTGGAGAAAAACCACATTCTTGTGAAGTGTGTGGATATTCTTGTTCTAAAAAGTCACATTTAGTGACACATATAAGAACTCACACTGGAGAAAAACCACATTCTTGTAAAGTGTGTGGATATTCTTGTTCTCAAAAATCACATTTAGTGACACATATGAGAACTCACACTGGAGAAAAACCACATTCTTATGAAGTGTGTGGCTATGCTTGTTCTACAAAATCCAATTTAGTGACACATATTAGAACTCACACTATGGAAAAGCCACATTCTTGTGAAGTGTGTGGATTTTCTAGTTCTGTAAAATCAGAATTAGTGAGACATATTAGAACTCACACTGGCAAAAAAACACATTTTTGTGAAGTGTGTGGATATTCTTGCTTTCAAAAATCACATTTAGTGACATATAAGAACTCACACGGGGGAAAAGCCACATTCTTCTGAAGGGTGTTGCTATGCTTGGTCTCGAAAATCATATTTAGTGGCTCATATGAGAACTCACACTGCGGAAAAAACCGCATTCTTGTGAAGTGTGTGGCTATTCTTCTTCTATAAAATCCAATTTAGTAGCACATATGAGAACTCACACTGGCGAAAAACCACATTCTTGTGAAGTGTGTGAATATTCTTGTTCTGTAAAAGCTGCATTAGTGAGACATATGAGAACTCACACTGGTGAAAAACTACGTTTCAAGTGCCTTGATATTCTTGTTATCTTGAATCGGCATTAGTTACATATATGAGAACTCACACTGGGGAAAAACCACATTCTTGTGAAGTGTGTGGATGTTCTTGTTCTGTAAAATATTCTTTAATAAGACATATGAGAACTCACACTGGGGAAAACCCATATTCTTTTGAAGAGTGTGAATATTCTTTTTCTTGAAAATCGTCCTGAATGATACATATGAGAACTCACACTGGAAAAAAAGCCACATTCTTGTGAAGTGTTTGGGTATTCTTGTTCTAAAAAATATTCTTTAGTAAAACATATAAGAACTCACACTGGGGAAAAACACATTCCTGTGAAGTGTGAGAATACTCTTTTTCTATAAAATTAGCATTAGTGACGCATATACGAACTCACACTGGGGAAAAGCCACATTCTTTTGAAGTGTGTTGATATTCTTGTTCTAGAAAATCAGATTAAGTGACATATGAGAACTCACACTGTGGAAAAGCCACATACTTGTGAAGTGTGTGGATATACTTGGTCTATAAAATCATATTTAGTGGCATATATGAGAACTTACACTGACGAAAAACCACATTCTTGTGAAGTGTGTGGGTATTCCTGTCCTCAAAAATATTCTTTAATGAAACATGAGAACTCACACTGGTGAAAAACCACATTGTTGTGAAGTGTGTGCATATTCTTGCTTTAAAAAATCAATGTTATTTAGGCATATAAGAACTCACACTACAGGACCGTAAAAATGATCTTAAAAT
>NC_136527.1:168738361-168748361 GCF_053919585.1 Euprymna scolopes
TAATGACATCGGTATTTCGAGAGTTTACAATTTTAAATAAGCAGAACTTTTTTTTCAAAATTAGACATGAAAACAAATTTTATTTTAAAAAAAAGAATAAATACTTTATTTATTTTAAACAATATATATACAAAACTATTTTTTAAATTTTAAACTATTTTAAAAGGAAAAAAATGTTTTATTTATTTTAAACAATATATATACAGAACTATTTTTTAATTTTAAACTATTTTAAAAAGAATAAAAACTTTTTATTTATTTTAAACAAAACCTTTTAAAATTTTAAACAATATGAATAGAACTTTTTATAATTAAAAAAATAGAAACCTTTTTTTAATGTTTTACAATATAAATAGAACTTTTATCATTTTAAACGGTAGTACTTTTAGTAGATTTGCCGGTTAGTTGTACAATAACATGTAATCACTAAAAGGGACTTGTTTGGTAGACACCGATAATATCGCTTAATGTAAGCAGAAGTTTTTAGGGAAGGTAATTAATAAAATATATTTAAAGAACAGAACACAAAAGAACAAAAATTTGTTTAACAATTTGACGTATTTATTTGTAGCAGGTCGGACTTCGAAAAAGGAAGAAGGAACAGAAAGTTCTTTTGGGGGTCGTCGGTCAGTCAGTACTGTGCCGTCCCCAGCTAAGAGCAGTTGTCTCCAGTGGAGGCCGTCGGTGCTATTGCAAGATGTCCAGTTGACAGGGAAACAAGAGAAGAGGTCTTGCTTGGCTAAAGATCCGATCCTGACTGACTGACGTTCCCTCAAGACTTTTCATTAAGCAGATGAATCGATGCACTCTTTTAGCTTGTAGGGCAGTCTGTGGCGGAAATCAGAGAGAGAGAGAGAGAGAGAGAAAGAGAGAGAGAGAGAGAGTGAGAGAGAGGAAAAGTGGCCGTAAACAAGATAAATAGTACAATCACTTTAGAATTTTTATGTGAAAAAATGTTATTGCTGTTTTTTTCTTTCTTTTATTTTTGTTTGAAAGAAAATCCAAGCAGAAATTGGACAAAGGGATATTATATGTGCAGAATCTTACATAATTTCTTTGGCCAATGTACTCTACGACCACTGCATGTGCTGGTTACATAATTGTCTTTGGATGGAGTACTCACTTCAGGTGTATGTGTATTTTGATCTGTGGCGGCTCGTGCCTGGAGCTGTGGAACTGCAGCACCCCCAATCATTTCTACTCAATATTATCGATACACGGTAAAACTAATACGTTTATTTTTTCCTTTCTATGTGATAATATATCATATTAATAATTATATATATATATATATATATATATATATATATATATATATATATATATATATATATATATATATATATAATCCTGAAGCTTAATGTCGATAACTGTCCCCATATTCATATAAGTATAAAAGTAAAACTTTGCTTGGAGCTGCGAGATTCAGCGAAGGTCGCTTATACGCATGCCTGCTTCAGACGGCGAATGGAAGCTTATTTGGAATTGTCGTTTTCGCAGTTCAAAACGTTCGTGAAAACTGGTGTCTGCGTGTTTTCGCTTATATTATTATTTTTTTAAAAGCTTGTTTACAAATGTTTTGTTTTTATTATTATTATTATTATTATTATAAAGTGTAACGTGTGCTTGTAAATGAATCTCCACCTTCAAAAAAATTCTCACACTTTTAAATGCGATTTAAGCAGACAAAAATATACACTATGCGAACCTTTTTTTTTATTAAAAGTGTTCGGGCTTTTTACCCGTAAAGCTACTAACGTGACTAATGTTATTTTTTCACGTACGGCTTATTTTGTTTGTGTTTTTATGTAGTTTGAAATCTTTACAGAATAAAAAATATTTAGATTTTTTCTATAGAAAAGCGAAGAAAATTTTATTTTTTAAATACATTTTAGTTCAAAAATGTTTTTAAATATTGCTCAGAGTACAAACATGTAAACTTTTTTATTCTATATTTTATTTACAAAGTAAGTTTAGTTATAAACACATTTTTAAATTTTAAATAAAACTCTTATCCAATAAAACCATTTTTAAATGGTAAACTCCTAACTTTACCATCGTGTGCAAGCAAGTAAATTTCAAAGATTTTGTTTTGATGAAAAAATAAATTATTAAAAAATTGTAAATAAAATGTATTTAAAAAGTTTTTCGTTTGTTTGCCTGCGGAAAAAGCCCATAAAATTTATTTAATCTGTAAAGTTTAAAAGAAATATATTTGTATATTTTTTTTATTACTCTGTAAAGTGTATACAATTTAAAATAGTATTTTTTTATTAAAATGTTTTTGCGTATTATCCCTTTTTCGACGGCTTATAATGGCAAAGTTAAAAAATATTTGTATTAAAAGAAGACAATTTTAATGGCAAGCTTATTTTGTTATGCGCCTGTTTTTAATTAACAACAAGCTTTTTATAGATAAAAACGTTTTTAAATAGTAAAACTATTTTCGTTGATAAAAATCTATTATCTAAAAGTTATAAAAGTACGATTCAACTCAGTTAGAACTTCCGGTTCAGTTGAATCGCAAAAAGAGGATCACGTAAACATTGTATTCCTTCTACCCTAATTAATATTCTACTAATAGACTGCCTAGTACTTACCTTTCCCAACACAATTGATATAAAAGAATTTAACCATGGCCTCCTTGCATCCCCAAGAAATAACTTCTGTGACGGTAAGTGAACTTCAACAGATTGAGTTTTCACAGCTGCCTCTACATGATAAAATTGAAATTAAGAAAAGAGGCCGTTCAACGCCTGATATTCAAATATCTCAGCCAGGCATTAGCAACAACAAAGTGTATATTCGTAGCTTTAATTCTGACTGGTACCAACGGAAAAGTTGGCTTTGCGGCTGTGAACTAAAAAAGGCATTGTTCTGCTTTCCTTGTTTGTTGTTTGGGGGTGATGTAATGTGGACAAAAGATGGTTTCAGAACTATTAGCAAAATGAAAGATAGAACTGAAAAGCATGAGAAGTCAAAGAATTACGTTGACAATGTAGTTTCCCTATCAATTTTGGGGATCGTAAATATTAAAGAAAAACTTAGTGAGGCGTACAGACTTTCAATCAATCATCATAACATGAATGTTAAGAAGAACCGTGACATTTTATCTAAAATAATAGATTGTATTTTTTTTGTGGGAACTTTGAAACTCCCTTACGAGGACATGATGAAAAAGATGATTCAGTAAATCCAGGTGTATTTAGAGGATTAATAAATTTTGCATCTAAATTAGATCCAGATTTAAAGAATCACTTAGAAACCAGTAGTGTCTTCAAAGGTGTTTCCGAGACCATTCAGAATGACATACTTGACTGTCTTTTACAAATATTCCGTGACGAAATAAGGGCAGAAATTAGCAAAGCTTCCTTTGTAGCTATCATGGCTGACGATACAACAGATGTGTCTGAACGTACACAAATGATCATTGTTTTACGGTACGTCTTGAATGAAAAAATACTTGAACGCTTTTGGGGATTCTTTATTCCAGAAAACCAAACCGCTGATGGAATATCAAAATGTATTCTACAACAATTGGATATAATTTTTCAAGGGAATCGCCAAAAACTGATAGCTCAGACATTTGATGGTGCAAATGTCATGAAAGACAAAAAAGCTGGTGTTCAGGCGAAAATAAAAGCAGTTTATAGTAATGCATATTTCACTCACTGTTATGCGCATCAAATTAATTTAATAATGAGGAATGCAGCAAGCATTCCACGAAATGCTAGAATATTTATCTCTTACATTTTGACTATTCCGACTTTCTTTTCTAGATCACCACAGCGTCTGTCCATTCTCTAGAAGCATCTGGATTCCACGTCATACACATATTTAACTAACTTTTATTTGTTAGAAGAAATTATGTACACATCTTTCACTAACTTTTATTTGTTAAAAGAAAATATGTACACATATTTCACTAACTTTTATTTGTTAAAAGAAAATATGCACACATATTTCACTAACTTTTATTTGTTAAATGAAAATATGTACACATATTTCATTAATTTTTTTGTTAAAGGAAAATATGAACACATAATTAATGAACTTTTATTTGTTAAAAGAAAATATGAACACATATTTCACTAACTTTTATTTGTTAAAAGAAAATATGCACACATATTTCATTAACTTTTATTTGTTAAAAGAAAATATGCACACATATTTCATTAACTTTTATTTGTTAAAAAAAATATGCACACATATTTCATTAACTTTTATTTGTTAAAAGAAAATATGAACACATATTTCATTAACTTTTATTTGTTAAAAGAAAATATGAACACATAATTAATGAACTTTTATTTGTTAAAAGAAAATTTGCGCACATATTTCACTAACTTTTATTTGTTAAAATAAAATATGCACACATTAAACTTAACGTGACGTTTTCCTTCTTGTTTTAATCTTCTTATTACTTTGTTTATGTTGACGAAAGGATATTCTATTGGATGCCCAAAATTATTTAATTAGTTTAGTAACTCCATTGGAGACATCATTTTAAGATTCGAACCGTGTGTATTAGTGAAATTGTTTGTATTTCTCTTGCACTTGGTTTACCGGGTATATTTGCGAGAGTTTGATATGCTTTTTCATAAGCCTAGTGCTCCTATGATAAGTGGAATGATTGAATTCTTCTAAATGTCTAGTAGTCTTTGTTTGGTCTTGCCGGATTCCAGGATTAAAATTTGACTAATCTGGTGGACTGCCCAGCTTAGTGTTGTTACTTTTGGCAGCATACATAGGTGAAGTTTTTTTTTATTTCCTTATATAACCCAGTGCCTCGAAATGCTGGGGGATCCTTTTATCCTGGGCGACATCTTGCAAGCTTTTTTTTTATTTAGTTTTATTTTTCATTTAAATATTTCATCAAGGTTTATATTAAATTGAAAATTGAAACTATACCAGACAACCTTAGTACAGAGAGATTGCAACCCTATGTTGGTGTCTAGAAGGAATTCAATTTTCCCCAGTGTGAGTTCTCAAGTGTTTAACTAATGTGTATTTTGCAGAGCAAGAATATCCACATACTTCACAAGAATGTGGCTTTTCCCCAGTGTGAGTTCTCATATGTGTCACTAAATGTGATTTTTGGGAACAAGAATATCCACACACTTTACAAGAATGTGGCTTTTCCCCAGTGTGAGTTCTCATATGTGTCACTAATGTTGATTTGTGAGAAAAAGAATACCCGCACACTTCACAAGAATGTGGCTTTTCCCCAGTGTGAGTTCTCATATGTCTTACTAACCTTGATTTTTCAGAACAAGAATATCCGCACACTTCACAAGAATGTGGCTTTTCCCCAGTGTGTGTTCTCATATGTGTCACTAAATGTGATTTTGTAGAACAAGAATATTCACAGACTTTACAGGAATGTGACTTTTCCCCAGTGTGAGTTCTCATATGTGTTACTAATGTTGATTTGTAAGGAAAAGAATATTCACAAATTTCACAAAAATGTGGCTTTTCCCCAGTGTGAGTTCTTATATGTTTCACTAAGTTTGATTTTACAGTAAAATAATGTCCACACACTTCACAGGAATGTGGCTTTTCTCCAGTGTGAGTTCCCATATGTATCACTAATGTTGATTTGATAGAAAAGGAATCTCCACACACTTCACAAGAATGTGGCTTTTCCCCAGTGTGAGTTCTCATATGTATAACTAAATTTGATTTATTAGTAAAAGAATATCCACACACTTCACAAGAATGTGGCTTTCCCCCAGTGTGAGTTCTCATATGTATTCCTAACTTTGATTTTTGCGAACAAGAATATCCACACACGTCACAAGAATGTGTCTTTTCCCCAGTGTGAGTTCTCATGTGTCTCACTAAATGTGATTTTTGAGAAAAAGAATATCCACACACTTCACAAGAATGTGGCTTTTCCCCAGTGTGTATTCTCATATGCTTCAGTAAATATGATTTTTTAAAACAAGAATATCCACACACTTCGCAGTTATATGGCATTTCCCTAATGTGTATATTCATATTTAAATTAAATGCTCCTGGACCAAAATGCTCATTACCAAGTTATAAACAATATGACATTTTATCCAGACTTTTCAGTTTTAAGCTGGAGTTTTTTATGCAAGTCAGATTTTATGCTAAAGAAATTTCAATTGTGTTTAACTTTTAATTTGTTTGATATTTTGTAGTGTAAAAGTTAAAATACTCTTTTCTAAATTAGCAGATTTTTCTGAAATGTTAAATTCGATATCTTATGATTTATGAAAACATTAAACAAAAATTCACAAATTTAAATATGTGTGATGTTCGTATCCCTATTTGTTAAACAATCCAGATAGAATAACTCTTCACACATGTATGTATAATAATGTTGTGTGCAAGCGTTTTTGTTGTCTGCCACGCAAGGAGATAATTGTATATAGAATAATAATTATGTATAGAATACCGTTTAAAGATAACGATGGTCACTTAATATTCAGTAAAATCATTCCAGCAGGAACATCTGCAAAAAGAAATAAATCAATAAAATATATTAATATCATTGTTTATTTTAATCATGCCAACAAAACAAGAAGCATAACTTTTTAAAACATTTAAAAATCACAGAAATAAACACTTAATTCACATTCATATTGTTTAAATGTTTAATAATATTCATATTGTTTAGATGTAATATACTATTCATAGTATTTTGTAATAGATAAAGGATTTATGCAATTAATAAAGTAAAATAAACAATAATAGATTAAGAATTTTAGGTATAACAAGCATACAACTACCATCGTTGCTACTGAACAAAAGACGTCAAATAACAGATCTTCACATGCGGACTGTTTCCAGGAGATTTAGTGTAACACCTGGGTTGGTCACACGCCAGCTGATCGTGTTATAATATTGTTTAAATGTTAATATCTAAGGAATTATTCAATAAATCGAAATAAACAATAATATAGTAAGAATTTGTAGGAACAATAATACTATTGTTAATAATAAACTAATATATTGCTACTAATATACATGCAACTAGCATAGTTGCTACTGAAATTAATAAAAATATATTGCTAACCATAGAAATATAATAAACAATAATACAATAAAAGTGAATTTAAATACTCAGTAAATTAAAGTTAATAATACAAATCAATATATAATCTAGTTACTTAGCAATGGATACTAATATGATCTTTTAAAATAGTTTTCGTTTTAAGTCATATGTGTGGAAATATAGTCGCTTATTTATAATGTTTGATATTAAACTGAATATTTTAATAACATCACATATTTTTTAATAATAATAATAGCGAATTTAATACAACAAAATTGGGTTTTATATTTTTTTACTTTTATGTTTAGAAATCAACAGTTTTTCATTCAACGAATTATTTCACCGAACGTTTAATATCCATAATAATTTAATGCAACAGAATTGTTTTTTTATATTTTTTTACTTTTATGTTTAGAAATCAACAGTTTTTCATTCAACGAATTATTTCACCGAACGTTTAATATCCATAATAATTTAATACAACAGAATTGTTTTTTTATATTTTTTTACTTTTATGTTTAGAAATCAACAGTTTTTCATTCAACGAATTATTTCACCGAACGTTTAATATTCATAATAATTTAATGCAATTGGGTTCTTTTTTTACTTTTATTTTAAGAAATCAAAGTTTCTTCATTCATAACGAAGTCCCTGAACAGAGAATCGATGAAGATTAACAAATCAAACAAGTTAATCTTTGTTTCTGTATCTTGTCGATATTTAATGTGCATTAATTGTCAGTCATGTTTTGTGTAGACAGAGCGGCAAGCACTGCTGATTGTAGTGAATTCGTCCTTACAACCAGCTTGTTAACGAGTTTAAAGTATTTCTCCCTTTACCGTTGAATGTTTTGAGGGTTGTTACACCTAATGTTTTATCTGCTGCAAACAATTTTGAATGTCGTTTATATAGTGCTGAGATGATATTAAGTAATAAAATTAACAGTAAGTTTCATATTTAAAATATAAGATAATTCAATGAACGCTGAGTATCCATATTGTCATTAAATATCATCTTTACTGTTTCTATAGCAAATTTTCCCCGGACATTAAATTAAGGTCATGTAAATAAGAACTGCCTGTCTTTTAACTTGAATCACAAATTTTAATTATTTTTAAAATTTATGTTTTACAGAATAGTAAAAAAAATGTGCAAATTGAAAAAAAGTTATAAACTGATATTTTGTTTCATATTACTAACCATACGTCGGTTTCAATAAAATTAGCTATTCTGTAGATTGGCGAGGCTTTGTTTTTATTTTTCAGTTACCACTATCCATTTTGCATATAGTTTATGGTGTTCAGGCCATAAACGTCATAAAATTAGTTTGAAGTTTTTAAGAGCTCTTTTACAGAATAATAAATAAAAAATTGATACAATTGTTACATATAAAATACCAGACGTCGTTAACAATAAAGTTAGCTAATGTGCAGCTTGACAAAGTATAGTTCTCATTTTCAGCTACCAATATCCATTTTACATATTGTTTATGATGTTCACACCAGGTGGTATGATGTCATAAAATTGTAGTGGTGTAAGAGTGTTTATAAAATAAGCCAATGGTATCTTTGATAATTTGTATTATGTGTAAGGAGTGTGTAACAACTCACCTGCCAAATCGATTGACCCTTAAAAAGTTTATGTGTTGTATCAATACTAATTCATCTTCACATAATAATCGGACAATATATATATATATTGTGTCCTTTACTTCATTGTTTGATGAGCATTGGATTAGATAGGCTTACTTAACATTTCTGAGCTGGTACTATCCATTTTGTGTGTGGTTTATTAAGTGCAGAATTAAGAGGTATAAAGTCATTTAATTAGAACTAGAGCACAAATTGTTTACAGGAGAGACTTTATAGAATTTTATGATCTCCACAGAATATGTTCTTACAAAGTGCTGAAACATGTTGGATTTAAATTTACGACCCCAGTTTTTAAGAGTTTGTAACAGTTGCTATTTTTTTAAAGTTGTTTTTACACAATAATTAATATATTTTTTCAAGTTTAAGAAAAGTTTTGAATTATTATATTTTTTGGAGTCAATGAAAATTTTACGTTTGAAATGTTATATACCCACGTTTCACTTATGTTATTTTTACAAAGGAATCGCGATTTATCAAGTCCCAGATGCCACTCGAGGATAAGGGTCGATAAGCATACAGTGGTCAATGGAACACTGTCGTCATAATTCGTGGTGAAAATTTGGTAAATTGGATTACTTAAGGGAAACGGCTCATTAAGAACTTGTTTAGGTTGGACTTGAAAATGACGATATTATAGTCAGCTGGAAAGCAGTCAAATGGAACAGTTCCACAGGTGTGCATTTTAAGAAAGAAACTTTGTTCATGGAATCTATGTTTATGTTTAGGCACAGATAAAGAGTGGTGGAAATTATTGATATTTTTTTTTCAGCAAGACGAGTGTTTCTCATTGAAGTTTGGCAGGAGGGACTATAGACTGGAGCTCAGACGAACACTTGCCATGAAAATAATGATAAAGCAGAGACAGGCTGTGAGAAAGAGTTTGCAGGGAAGAGAAAATGGCATCAGCCACTACACTATGAAGTCTACTTTTAATTCTGTTAAGGCAGGGAACATGTGTTGTAATAGATACATCGAGATCATTGCCAAGACTGCTGCGAAGAAGGTGGGCTCTCTCTACCTCGCTAGAAAGTTACTTACACTTGAAAATATCCTATACCTCTACAAAGCTAACATTCGCCCATGTATGGAGTACTAATGTGACATTTGGTGCATCTGCTACTAGTCTATCGCTCCTGGGCAGGGTTCAAAAGAGAGTCGCCAACCTGATAGATCCTGAACTTTCATCTAAGCTTCAGCTGCTGAAGTCTCATCGACAAAATATTGTATCCCTCTGCTTGTTTTACACAGTAGAGATCCTTAGATGTATGAAAGCCTTCTACTCTAATTGTTTCTTTCCCAGAGCTGATAGACTTAAAAATTATCT
>NC_136527.1:168753361-168880861 GCF_053919585.1 Euprymna scolopes
GGTATATTTTAAATAGAATAGAATTTCATTGCATGGGTCCGAGCCCTGATGCGGTAAGTGCCACGGCCTAATATCATCGCCATTGATTATATATATATTTCGGTGGACCTACTTACCTGTGACCGTGACCCAGTTTGTTGACCTAGTTTTAAACTTTTCTCTCGTCACTGACGCTGATTCGCTGACAACCAGTTATAAATACCATGCAATTAATACCATATCATTCCAAGATTCAATAATAATATAACGATTTCAGTTTAGTTTATATATCTATTTAATTATAACATCATTGTCAGTGGTGTGAAAAAAATATACAAGTACATGCAAATCATTGATTCAGTGACATCGACGAGAAAGTTTTTAGTCGGAGTCGCTGAGCGTCTCCTCACACTCGAGGAAGAGTTGGGTTGTCTGCCCTTTACCGTGTATTTGTCGTTTTTGGATTTCGATGTAGTAATTTATGTTTTTGTTTTTTTTACAGGCCTGACGAAGTCTTCGTCGTCGTTTGGCTCCTCCGTTTCGGAGTCGCTTATGGTAATTATTCCGGATAACGGCGTGTCGTTTTCCTCGTCGTCCTCGATTAATGCTGGACCGCTTGGACTCTGCTGTGGTGTTCTACGTGGGAAGAGGTGCGCCCTGCACCAGTGTGTTCGACAGTATTGGGTCGGCAATGTCGGATCAATTTCACATTCGTTTGCCATCCAGTCTTCAACGTCGGAGTCGTCCGGGATTGTATTGCTGTCATCGGTCTGTGTCGCTGTAAGGTCCTTGAATAGTTGTTTTCGCGCCTTTCAGTAGCTCGCCTGTTTGTTCGGCGATAGACTTTCGACTGCTTGCACCGTAAATCCTGTTGACGTTGCTAGTTCCTGGACCTCTTCCTCCTCCTGAAATCGGTAACTCTGGTTTGTGTAGTCCATCACGTGTTGGCGCCAGACGGTAAGCCACATTGTGAGATTAAGTTCCCATACGCCCCATCCCTTCAGTTGTGGCATGGCCCTTTTCGTCTCGTAGATGAACATTCTGTTGTTCATGGCCGGTCTTTCCTGTGGAACGTGTTGCCATGGGTCGTCATTTGAAGTGTATAAGCTGGGCATACGTTCTAGGTAGCGTTCTGCCTGGTGCTTCACGTTGACGGCTGTTGTTGTTCCCTCCAATATGCACTTGCCCTCCTCCACATTCTGTGGTGTGAACCACATTTCGTCCATGTATATGATCGTCTTGTCAACACACGAACCGAAGGTAAGTTGTCAGAAGTCTGACAACGCATCCTTCCGCAGTTCATTAGTCTGTTTCGGACGGAGCGCAGGACATATGATTTACCGGAGTTGCTGGGGCCTGTGATGTGAAATCCGTTCTTTTTCGCGCGTATCATATGACACACCTCAAACAGGTTTCTGCCAAACTCCACCGGATCGAAATTGTGGAATTCTGTCCACGCGTCATAGATATTTAGCGATTTTTATATCGACCAGTATCTGTTGCTATCCAAGGTAAATAAGTCTTTCTTCTGGCGTATTTGTTCGAATATTGGAGTGACCTTCGTTTGGATCTGTAGGTCGCTCGCCGCGGCCTGCATGATCGGCTGGATATTTGGTGTATTCGTGAAGATATGGTCCCACGTCTCCCGAAGTTTTTTGTTTGTTGATTGTTTGCAGAATAGCATGACCTTTGCCATGTCTGTGTTGTTGCACCGGCGCATGATGTCTAATATGAATTTGTACTTTTGACCTCGCAGTGTAGACTTGCCGGTGATGCTCGAGTCAATAGTAGTCTCCTCCACCTTCTGCAGTGGTTTGTTGCTTATCTGTTTGTAGAAGGCTAGTTGCCCCGCTGTTTCCAGGTGGCCTGCTGCTGCGATCACTGTTCGTTTATCCGGGTCGACTGCAAGATAGCTACATAACCCGTAAGGGTTATACACCTTTTGGCAGGACATTTGGTATGGGTTGATTCTTCTTTCTGCTTGCAGTTTTTTCCTCTGCACGTACGAATGTTCGCATGTTGGGTGGTGTGGATGCCAAGTGATCATATGAAAGTGATCAATATCTGAGCAGTCCTTCAGCGTGCTGGGTCCCGCTACGTGATAAACGATTATGTACGCACGTTGGTCGAGCACGCTGCTAAAGTAGTTGTGTAACTGGTTCTCTGCTTTCAGGCTGATCACGTCCTTGTAAGGTTTCGTTTCTGTTGTCCCAAGTGTAAGTGCAAATTCTGTCGGTGTCTCCCACCTGTATATCCACGTGTACGGCCGAACTTGTTTGCCGTTGATCACCTCAGAGTTGATCAGTTCGTTAAATTTGGCTTGCTCCTCTCTCTGTGTCGAGCCGCTGGTCGTAGCTCCTTCCATCGTGAAGGTCAGGAAGTTACCTGTGTTAGGTATTGCGTTTATTAACTCTATCGGTGCCATGTAATTGTATGTGTAATGTGGTAGTTCCGCACCTACCATTGGTTGAATCTCCGAGAAACCTTTGTTTGGTACCTTTGACAACCCTTCCAAGTTACCGTATCCTATGTACGATCCCCTATCCACGTATATGTCGAAGTAGGGTTCTGGGTTAGGTACGAATACCTCCTCGTTTTTCGTTAACCATTCACCGCAGGTAAATTTCGAGATTTTGAATCCTTGACTCACCACTCTGTATGCTGTCGCGTTACTCATGATTGCCTCCCACTTTGGCGGAGTAACCCATGTCGTTAGGAAGTACGGCACCATGTAATCCTTTGCTACTGGTTGTGACCAGGCGAATCTCGCCGCCCCATGTATACCCTCTTTAGGATCGGTGTCGTATACCTGGAATAACGCACTGCACTCGTTCATGTTCGTTGTTTTTACCTGGTTTTTGAAACTTCTTTGTAGTACGACCCTTCTTACATTGTTATCCGTGATGGTTGGCAGATCTCCTCTCTGCTCGTTGCCTCCCCATGCGCCACATCCGCTTTCCGCCCCCTGCGTTCTTGCGTCCTGATCGACTTCCATACCTGCTTGGCAGCTAGTAACGACAGTAGGATCAAGCTTAATTCGTTTAGGTGGGGGATCGAAGTAGTCGTCGAGTCCAAGGTAATGCTTGGCTCGGAGTGCCCCTCGTGATAAAGTTCCCAGCACACCTGTTCCAGCAGAATCCGAGTAGAATTGTTCATCCGCTTCCTTTGTCCTACCTTTGCTGTAGTTAAAGTCGTGTCTTTTTGCTGCCCAGTCTAACTTATTAAGTGGAGGTAGGTATTTTTTGTACTCTAGGTCAGTTCCTGAACCTAAGAATCTGTGGTAAGGTACTGTCCACTCCGACCACTTAGCCTTTTTCTGGCCTCGCACCGGTGGCATGTTCGTTATATAATCAGTTTGACTATTACGTCATTTCTATTTATAGATTATGTGTATTGCATCATTGTGACGTCATTATTAGCGAAAATATTATATCAATCACAGCAATGACGCGTTGGCACTACCCAAATTATTTAGCAGTCACAGGTCTGGCGTGCAAACCTCTCGTAATTTCATCAGTCACGGATTATTGTATTCATCAATGATAAAAAGATTTCACATGAAATGGGTAAATTCCAAATGGTCCAAAATGATCTTTTTCAAGATGTCTTTTAACATGATTTATTAAACATTGTTCATATATATATCTATCTATCTATCTATCTATCTATCTATCTATCTATCTATATATATATATATATATATATATATATATAGATATATATATTCCTTTATTTTAATTCTTTATCTCTTCTTTGCATGGCCAGTTTTTTATCTGCATTTTCTGTTTTATTTATTTATTTATGTTTTATCTGCATTTTCTGTTTTATTCTTTAAACTTTCCTATCTATCTAATATATTAATATGCCCACACTTTCATATCTTGTATGTATATTTACTTAAATTTTACTATATGAATTTACTTATTTATTTTTTTTCCTGAAATTGCAGATACGGCCATCTTCTCCCCTTAAATAATTTTTATTTTTAATTTTATTCTTATTTTACTTTATTTTATATTATATATTATATTTTATTTTTTATTATATTTGATTTTTTATTTATTTATTTATTTTCTATTTATTTATTATATATTTATTTATTTATTTTTATTTTCCTTTTAATGTCGTTTAACAATTCTTGCTGACACCTTTTTTTTATAAGTGACCTGTACATTTCAGTTGACCTATATTATTTTGCCCTATATATATTTTCCCGCCTTTAACATTTCCTGTCTGGGTCAGTTTGACTTTTGTTTCCCTTTATTTTATTTTATATTTAACTTTATCATTTTTTCTCCTTTCTCTTCCCAGATTTTTTTTTATTTATAGTTATGTCTCGGAAGTAGAGTGAAAAGCACATCTTATTTTTCTTTTATTAATATTTTTTTCCTTGAAGTTTTACATTTGGATTTAACCGTCACTGGATTTTTTATCTTCCACCAGACTATCCATTAATGTGTAATCACCTTTTTCTTTACCATATTCCCTCTGCTTAACTTATTTCGTTTTCAAGTAAGATCTTTGACTTATTTGTTGTTTCATCAAATACTTCTGCATGCAAAATCCGATCCTGCATTTTGCTAATTCCCACCCTCTGATGAGAAGGAGAGTATTTCTTCGAAACTCCGCGGATTTCAGATTAAATATGTTTTTAACTCATTTCAAAGTGTTTTTTAACATATTTCCTTAACTGTTTGCTCATATATATTATATATATATATATATATATATATATATATAATCTGGTATAATGGTTTTCCTTATTACAATGTTGTGAATATGCTTCATGTGGCCTCGCAACAATTCGACCTCAATTTACAAAACTTTGCCATAAACACTTTTTCATTCCTTATACAGAGTATCAAACTAAACAAAAGGGAAGCATTTTCACACCAAATAACTTTGTATTCCTCTCTGACAAATAAATAAATACACCAAGATTCAACACCCTAACCACGTGTTGTAACCTTTTACCTGTCTTTTGCTTGTTGAATTTTTTAGCCCACGTGCGCACAGAAAAACACGAATAACATTATGCAAGCAATCACAAATATAAAAAAAAACACTCACAATATAAAAAAGTACAATCACAAAAAGAATCATAAATAAAAAACAATCACATATCTAAAAAATAGTTTAACATTTTCTTTTCACAAAAAAGTTTTCATACATCTACCTTTTAAAGATTCACATATGAAGTCCTTCATGAACTACCCTTAGTCTATACATGCATCGGCGACATCCTGATCGCAAGCTCCACACAAGTAGAACACAGAGTCTCCCAATGTTTACAATCCTTTTGATTAAAAATCAATGTTGCAAATTCAGTGGCAGTTCTTCAAAAGTGCAAGCAATCCAGAATTTTCCCGTACCCACTTCATCGTTTCAACTTTGTTATTATATTCCAGTTGTGAACTACTACCGCCAGTTCATAGCCAACTGTTCACATCACCTGTCCAAACTCAGAGATTGACTCTCAGATGAAATCTCACATCTTTCCACGCATCCAAAGAAATGATGTGGTGAATTTCACAAAGACATTTTACCTTGATCCCGACCCGACAGGTAAGCTCTTTCTACGGATGCTTCTGATGTAGCTGTTGGTGCCGTACTCAACCAGGTGGTAAATTGTCAAACAGGACTGCTGTCTTTCTTTTCTGTTAAGCTGGGCACTATTCATCGAAAATAGAGCATTTTCGGTCCAGAACAAATCGCCATGTATTTAGCAGTAAAGTATTTTTGTTTTATGTTGGAAAGGAGACAGTTCACAATTTTCACCGACAACAAGCCACTGATGCAAAACTACAAAAGTTCATCGTCATATAAACTCTACCCCAGACAGCTTCTATGTACCTGACGTACGTTTCTCCCATGATCACCTGGACATTGTTGGACCACTGCGACCTTCTGATGGTCATCGCTAAATAGTCACCATGGTAGACTGTTTTACATGTTGGTCAGTAGTAATTTCTTTGTAGCCCACACATTTGTAGAGAACTAGATCTCTAATTTTGGTGTACTCCCCCTGGTACAACTGACAGATGTTCCCAGTTTACATCACAAACTTTCCAAGACCTTTGCCAATCTTTCAAAATTCATCACATAGCAACAATCGCCTATCATCCTTCTGCTAAGGGGATGGTAGAGAGCTTTCACCATCGACTCACAGCTGCATTAACAATTCAGACCAAACTGCAGTGAAACAAACACGTGCCGCTCATGTTTTTTTCCATTTTTCTTTCCTTTTAGTTCCAGCAATCGTGGCGGGTTATTATAGTGAATTGATAAAACGCTCAACGTGTTTTGTGTGTATCTCGAACAATCAGACACAAAGCTATGCACAGTAGCACACACACACACACACACACACACACACACACACACACACACACACACACACACACACACACACGCAAAATAAGGTCATCAGGCAGAAAACATTTGAAAACTTATTCTCCACTGAAAAAATATATAAATTTCCAGCAAAAATTGTTATAAATATATAATATAACAAGGAAAAATTTCTTCAGATAAAATTAGAAAAGATTCATTAAATATTTTAAAAAGCGGTAATGGTCGAAATAAAATTAAAATCAAGTGTTGAATATTAATCTTTATTTTATTTTTACAATTTTTAATGATTTTGTTGTTTTGTAAAAATAGATGAAAAAATTTTTTGATGAGAAAAAATGACACTTAATATTTATCACTCTATCTGTATAAAAGCCAAGTACGTCCAAGGATGGAGTACTGCTGCCACATCTGGGCAGAAGCTGCTAAAAACAGCCTATCCTGCCTTGACAGAGTACAAAATAGACTTCGTGGTTTATTGGGGATGCCCTTTTCTCTTCCTGCAACCTCTCTCCCACAGAAGAGACGTTGCGAGCCTGTCCTTGTTTTATCGTTATTTCCATGGCAGGTGCTCGTCTGAGCTCCAATCCCTCGTCCCCCTAGCCAATCTTTCACGAGAAATACCCGTCTGGCTGAAACTACTGTCAATAATTTTCCCCACTCTTTATCTGTGCCTAAATACAAAACGTAGATTCCATGAGCAAAGCTTCTTTCTTAGAACTGCACGCCAGTGGAACTCTCTGCCGCTTACCTGTTTCCCACCTGACTACAATTTGGACATCTTCAAGTCCAACATAAACAAACTCCTGACAAACCGCCCTCTTAAGTAAGATACTCTATCAAAACCCCCAATACTAATGATTACTACAGTATTATCTCATTGATCACTGTACACGCAATAACCCTTATCCCTGAGTGGCCTTCGGGCCTTGATAAGTGGTGACCCCCCTGTAAAAAAATGTGGCAAAGTGAAAAGCAATTTATTTTACTTTCAATATTTGTATTCATGTTTTTTTTTGTTTAATCAACGATCTGATGCCTATCTGGCATCAATTGAAATGAATCGCTCTCGTTTTGGGGAGGCTTCATGTTTTGACAAGCTTCTGTGTTTGCCCTTTACTCCCGATTTGAAATGGAACATGTATATCAAATCCATTGCCAAGGTCGTGGGAAAAATTGGGATCCTTCTACATCTCCAGTAGATCTCTCATTTCTGCTGCAATTCTCTACCTATATAAAAGCCAGGTACATCATATGATGGAATGCTGTTGCCACATCTCGGCAGGAGCTGCTAGAAGCAGCTTATCATGCCTTGACAGAGTTCAAAATAGACCTCGTAGCTTAGTAGATGCCCTTTTCTTCTTCCCTGCAACCTCTTTCTCACAGAAGAGACGTTACGAGCCTGTCTCTGCTTAATGGTTATTTCAGTGCAAGTGCTCATCTGAGCTCCAATCTATGGCCTCTCCTCGCCAAAGTTTCACGAAAACCAACTATCAATATTTTCACAGCCTCTTTATCTGTACCTAAATCTAAATGTACATTCCATGAACAAAGTTTCTTTCATAAAACTGCACGCCTGTGGAACCCTCATCGGATTGCCTGCTTCCAGCTGACTACAATCTGTTTGTCTTCAAGTGTAATGTAAACAAGTTCTTGATGAACCGTCCCTCTAAGTAATCCACTACTTATATTTACTTCGCTATAACCATAGTGAAAATGTATGCCTATTAATTCTTATTCTCCAGTGGCCTCCGGGCCTTGATAAGTGATGATTTATATGAAAAAAATACTTTAATACAGGGTGACCGCAAAAAAGGTGTCCCAACTCTAATTAGGCCCTGTTTCTTAGTGTTTTGTCCGAATGAAATGAAACTTTGGTCATAACTAGTTTATTATTTTGGAAACATCACATCAAAACTCCGTTGACTGTAAAATGCTCAGAAAAACAATTGAATGTCCTCTATTTTTTGGGGTCATTCTGTATTTCTCAATAAAGGATATTCCAATAAAATCTTTAATAATATAACATGTTATTGTCTATTCAAATATTTCTACATATTTGTAAACATGTTTATCATGCAAAGCGATTGAAATAAAAGGGAAAATATATTTAACCACCACCTATTAATATTAATTAAAGAAACCATTTTAAACACCTTGAAATTAACATATGTAGATAGAATTCATTAATCATTATTTCAGTTATTAATATCTGAAATAATGTTTGAAGCGACTTGAATCACTTTCCTTGTTCTCATTTCAATTTTCATCTGAGAAAGGTGATCTCTAATGTGACATGTTCGACTGTACATATTAGTAGGCCATGGGACAGGTAAGAGCATGCATATGTACGTGTCAGGTTGTATTGCATCTATGTAACCGTGTTCATGTAAATTTATCTATTAATTTATGTATATTGTATTCTTTTCTGTTTTGTTAGAATAAAGCATTTGTGGTTTTCCGTGTGTGGGAGGATACACACATCAACATTGTTTACAACCGGAACAAATACCGTATGCGAGACAGTTCTTTTAACATGACGAATAGACATCTTTGCATTGCACATCACACAAAAGGGAAACATACCTTATCTCATTCACCTTCGCTCTCTTAGTGGTTTTTACGTTACAAGAAATACATCTTCTTCTGAACGAAAAACTATAACACAAATATATATTATTATAGATGTTTGCCACATTGTCATTTGTTTTGTAATAAAAGATCTTATGTTCTCATGGACATTATACAGCTCCAGACACCACATTATCCAGGAATGAGACACACTGTCAAATGCCTTTTTGTAGTCAATCCAGGTCATTGACAGGTTTCTTTGTCGCTTCCTACAGTCTTCCAGGATTGTTTTGTTCAGAAGAAATTGATCTTTTGTCCCAAGCTTGTTTTTGTGCACCCTTTCTGCTCCTTCTTAAGGTATTCACCAGCAGTCAAATGCTGATGAATTGCATCGGCAATTATTCCAGTAAGCCATTTGTATGTGGTTGAAAGCAGCAGATAGGTCGGTATTTATTTGGCAAATGTGTTTTCTAGCTCTTGAGTAGAAGAGTCCTTTTACCAATAGTGAGCCATTCTGGTGGTTCTTCTTTGCCACCAATAATTCGGTTGAATGCTAGGGCATAGTGTTGGTGTAGTGCCGTCAGCTTTTACAGCCAGAAATTTGAAATGTTATCAATTCCTGGGCTTTTGAAGTTGCTGTAGTGGATTATCTTTTTATTTACAGCTGCTTTCGTAATTTCCAACGCTGCCATTTTTCCTTGCCCTTGACTGCTCGTTTTATTGTGCCTATCCACTCCCTCTCCCGATGTTGTTTTGGGTCCTCATACAATGGCCTCCAGAATGTATCGATCTGTTCTTGTGTTGGTGGTGATGTTACTTTGATATTATCTCTGATGATATTTCGGTACACTATCCTTGGGTTTCTGTCAAACAACCTGTTCATGGACCTGGACTCAATTTTCACTTTTGCCTGATTTTCTGCTATATGGGCTCTTAGTTGGTTCGTGGTTTGAAGGGAGTGTCGAGATTTTAAAGTTCTCGCCTTTTTCTTTAAGTTACACTGTTATTTTCCACGTATTTATCCTGGCGTCGTCATGATGATGGTGATGATGTCGTCATGATGATGATGATGATGATGCCAGTGTTAACTTTTTATTATTTTCTTGTTCATATATTTTTTGGGAACATTTGGTTGGGGTTTACTTCCTGAAAGAAGCATCCTCATATTTGTGTATTAATCCATGTACATTTGCAGGGACACTCTGAGATACACTAATAAACCCCTTTACAGAGAGACCGAAGATACAGGAGGTCTGTATCTAGTAGGCTTTCCCATTCCCTCCTTCGCCAGTGTGTGTTTTCATATGTGTAACTAAAATTGATTTTAGAGTAAATGAATGTTTACATTGTTCACAAGAATATGACTTTTCGCTTTTTGTTTTATTTTACTTCAGTCGAAGTTCTCAGAAATCAAGGGGCCCACAACCTGGGGCTGACATTGAAGTCCATATCAGATACATAAATATTGACGTTCTTTATCTTTCAAAAACTGTGTTAGTAAAGAAATTGAGAACATAATTTTCCACTCCCAATTTAACATTTTCATACTTTGTAGTATATCTTTCATTTTGGTCTCTTGGTATTACTCGATTCCAGGACAAGAATTTATCTAGTCTGGTGGAGTATCCAGCTTCGTGCTATTATTGAGGTAACATCACTTGGAGAAGGTGCACCATTCTTTGTAAAAGCTAATGTGGATAAGCCATAGTGAGGAGATCTTATTTTGGCAGCGAATACAGACAAACCCCTGTAAAGAGAGACCTTATACACTCGACGACAGTGTCTAGTAGGACTTCAAGTTCTCTCTTTCACCGATGTGTTTTCATATGTGTAACTAAATTGATTTTTGGGAAAAATAATTTTTATATTGTTTACACGAATATGGCTTTTCGTTTTTTTTTTACTTCAGTAAGTTTTAAGAGATAAAGTGGCTGATTCTGTTATGATTTAAATTTATATCCAAAGGCTCCTTTCAGATTAGATACTGTTCCCTTTATGGCTGCTAATTGTATTTCGTTACAGCTTGATCTTCCAGGGATTGCTTCTAAGTATTTATGAAGATCCTTTTTTATTAAGCCAGTTGCCCCTATCACAACAATAGGTATAATGTTTATTTCTTTCAGATACCATTCCATTTTCAGATCATTTTTTAGGTCCTGATATTTTTTATCTTTTCTCGTTCAGCTCTTTTGAGGCCAAAATCATTTGGGACGGTGACATCCTTTTGGGCTTGTTCCATATTACAATATCTGGTTTGATGGTCTTGTCCTTTATGTATCTGCCCGTCTGTATGGCTTTGTCATAGAACACGGTCACATTTATGTTTGATGTTATCGGTGGTGGTTCATGTTCCCAGATGTTTGGCGATCTGTCAAGCTGCATCTCTCCACAGATCTTCCAATGGAGGTACTTACACACTTTGTTGTGACGGGCAGTGTAAAGGCTATCTTCCAATAAGATTGGGCATGCCGACATTAGATGGTTTTGGCTTTCAATAGCGGAGTGGCAAAACCTACACTGGCCATTTGTTTTTAGGCAAGCCATTTTTTAAATGCCGTTGTGAGTAAGCTCTGATGTTGCCCGGCTACAATAAGTCTTTCCTCATCAAATGGAAGTCTCCCACTCTTGAGCCATTGCAGTGAAATATCTTTATCTATGTACTTCTGGTTGAGCTCCTCTAGGAACATTTCTGCTCTCTTATTTTGTTTCCTCCTTCTTTTCTTGCCTCTATCTCCATTTCGGTGTATTTTCTCTTTTTTTCCTTGTACGTCGACAGTGTTCTGCAGTATGACTCCTCCAAAGTTTTCAGCACATCGAAAATACATCCAAATCGATCGGGGAAAAGAATAACTATGTCGTGTTCAACCAGAAGTGTGTATATATATATATATATATATATTATATATATATATATAGAGAGAGAGAGAGAGGGGGGGACAGTCAGACAGACAGAGAGACAGAGACGGAGAGAGATACATATTGATATATTTATAGATGTTTGTTATTGTATAAAAAAAGTGACAGTAATGTCAAATCATGCATGAAAATGAAATATATGTTGGTTTTTACGTATAAAGGTAACAAGAGAAAACGTTTTCGGATATTCACATATTTGATAATGCTTTGTGGAGAACCTACCAAAGGTTTTGGAGCAGCTGCTAATCTTGGCAGGCATTTGATATAGAATGGCACCCAAAATGTGTTGTTCGACCATATTTTTCGCAAGCGATTTCTATCGATGCATCCGATTATCATCAGGAACAATTCTTTTTGTTTTCTTTTCTTTTCTTTTCGTTTGAGGAAAGCTTTGTGATTAAGGTTTGTTGAGAAAGCTGATCATGATGGTCTTTCACCATTTCCATTGTCATGTCCGTTGAACTTTTATATTGGCCCATGCTCACTATAGTGGCTTGATATTTATGATTGAATTGAGGCCTAAGCCCCCTTTTTTCGTGATAGGTATATTCTGTTCATGTATTGGTTTCGGTATGTTAACATATGTAAGGATAGTCGTTTCCTGGTCTTTGAATCGAGTCTGTTTATGTTATATTGAGGTCAGTCTATAATACCGAAACATTATGCGATCACAGGTATTGCAAGCTGGTTTATAGCTATAATTTTGTTTTTAGGGGTTAGTTCAGATTTGAGGATATTTTTCAGACGTACACTATATTTCTGTTCTGCCCTACGTCTAATTTTATCGTGTTCCATATTTATGTTTTTCTCAATGGCGAGGCATTTGTGTGTGGAATCCACTTCAAAATCGTCAATGAGGCTGTCATTGGTCTGTAGATATTCAGATGTTGTCTTTTCCCCTTTTTATTGTGCATTTAACACATTTGTCAATTTTTTTTTGTATTTTAAGAGATCAAGAGGCTCCCTCCTGGAGCCAATACTTGATTCCGTTATGATTTAAATTTATATCCGAGGGCTCTTGTAAGAATAGATACTGTTCACTTTATGGCTGCTCTCTGTATTTCATTACAGCTTGGTCTTCCAGGGATTGCTTCTAAGTATTTATGAAGATTCTTTTTATTAAGCCAGTTGCCCCTATCACAACCGGTATAATGTTTATTTCTTTCAGAGACCATGTCGTTTTTAGATCATTTTTTAGGTCCTGATATTTTGTTATTTTTCCCGTTCAGCTCTGTTAAGGCCGAAATCATTTGGGACTGTGACATCGACAATGAACGCAGTTCTTTCAGGCTTGTTCCATATAACAATATCTGGTTTGATGGTCTTGTCTTTTATGTATCTGCCTGCATGTATGGCTTTGTCATAGAACACGGTCACATTTCCATTTGATGTTATTGGTGGTGATTCATGTTTTCAGATGTTCCGTGATCTGTCCATTTGCATCCCTCCACAGACCTTCCAATAGAGGTACTGGCATACTTTGTTGTGACGAGCAGTATAATGGTCATCTGCCAATAAGATTGGGCATGCAGACAGTAGATGTTTTGAGCTTTCAATCGCTGAGTGATATTTTGTTATTTAGGTCTTGATATATAATCGCCAATGTGGGTTTTCATATGTCTAACGTAACTTGATTTATGAGAGAAAGAATGTTTACATTGTTCACAAGAATATGGCTTTTCGCTTTTTGCTTTATTTTACTTTTGTTAGTTTGAAGAGATCAAGGGGCTCCTTCCTGGGGCTAACACTTGATTCTATTATAGTTTAAATTTATATCCGAGGGCTCTTTTAAGAATAGCCACTGTTCCCTTTATGGCTGCTATCTGTATTTCCTTACAGCTTGGTTTTCAAGGAATTGCTTCTAAGTATTTATGAAGATTCTTTTTATTAGGCCAGTCGCTCCTGTCACAACTGGTATGATGTTTAGTTCTTTCAGAGACCATGTTGCTTTAGATCATTTTTAAGGTCCTGATATTTTGTTATCTTTTCCCGTTCTGCTCTATTAAGACCAAAGTCGTTTGGAACTGTGACATCGATAATGAGTTCAGTCCTTTCAGGCTTGTTCCATATTACTATATCTGGCTTGATGGCCTTGTCTTTTATGTATCTGCCTGTCTGTATGTCTTTGTCATAGAACACTGTCACTTTTCCATTTCAGGTTATCGGTGGTGGTTCATGTTCCCAGATGTTCGACGAGCTATCTAGTTGCATCTCTCCACAGATCTTCCAATGTAAGTATCTACATACTTTGTTATGGCGAGCAGTGTAATGACCTTGTCAATGTAGTTTTTGGTTCAGTTCTTCCATGAACCTCCCTGCTCTCTTATGTTGTTGCCATCCTTCTAGTCTTGTCTTCAGTTCCCTTTTAGTATACTCATTCGCTTTTTTGTTTTATTTTACTTCACTTGAAGTTCTCACAAGTCAAGGGGCCCACAACCTGGGGCTAACACTCGAACTCTATATGAGATACATAGATATTCGAATGTTCACTTTAAGTTCTTTATTTCTCAAACACTGAGTTAATAAAGAAGATGAGAACATAATTTTCCTCTCCCCAATTAAACATTATTATACGTTGTAGTACATCTTTCATGTTGGTCTCTTGGTCTTACTGAATTCCAGGACAAGAATTTATCTAGTCTGGTGGAGTATCCAGTTTCGTGCTATTACTTGAGATAACATTACTTGAAGAAGGTGCGCCATTCCTCGTAAAAGCTAATGTGGGTTAGTCATCGTGAGGAGATCTTATTTGGGCAGCAAATACAAAATGTGATTTTGAATATTTGGTCAGGGATTACTTCTATTGAAAAAGTATCCTCATGCCAGATTGTTCTGACAAACCCCTGTACAGAGAGACCTTAGACATTTACCCCTATTTTAGTGAGTCCAACCAAGAGATCTTTTCAGGATTCTAGCCGTCCCTTTCAGTGCAATCGTTTGTATTTCACTTGCACTTGGTTCACCGGGTATGCTTGCTATGTACGTTTTAAAGTTCTTTTTCATATGCCCAGTTGCTCCTATGATGACTGGTATAATTGAAACGTCTTTTAATTTCAAATTTCGTTGCATATCATACATAAGTCCTTGATACTTTGTTATCTTTTCCCTCTCAGCTCTGTTAAGCCCTGTATCATTGGGTACACTGACCTCTATTATGGCCGCTTCTCTCAGTGTGTGTTCTCATATGTCTAACTAAATTTGACTTATGAGAAAACGAATGTTTACATTGTTCACAAGAATATGGCTTTTCGCCAGAGTGTGTTCTCATATGTGTAACTAAATTTGATTTATGAGAAAACGAATGTTTACATTGTTCACAAGAATATGGCTTTTCGCCAGAGTGTGGTCTCATATGTGTAACTAAATTTAATTTTTGAGAAAAAGAAAGTTTACATTGTTCACAAGAATATGGCCTTTCGCCAGAGTGTATTCTCATATGTTTAACTAAACTTGATTTTTGAGAAAAAGAATATTTACATTGTTCACAAGAATATGGCCTTTCGCCAGAGTGTGTTCTCATATGTGTAACTAAACTTGATTTTTGAGAAAAAGAATGTTTACATTGTTCACAAGAATATGGCCTTTCGCCAGAGTGTGTTCTCATATGTGTAACTAAACTTGATTTTCGAGAAAAAGAATGTTTACATTGTTCACAAGAATATGGCTTTTCGCCAGAGTGTGTTATCATATGTGTAACTAAATGAGGTTTTTGAGAAAAAGAAAGTTTACATTGTTCACAAGAATATGGCCTTTCGCCAGAGTGTGTTCTCATATGGGTAACTAAACTTGAGTTTTGAGAAAAAGAATGTTTACATTGTTCACAAGAATATGGCCTTTCGCCAGAGTGTGTCTTCATATGTCTTGCTAACTTTTGTTTCTCATGACAGACAAAGTCACATAATTCACAAGAATATGATGTTTCCTCAGTGTGGCATATCATATGTTGCATTAGAATTGTTTTCTTAGTAAAAATTAATCCACATATTCTACAGGAAGGGGTTTCTCTTGTACGACTCATAATATGTCGCACTAAATGTCTTTTTTAGTAGATGTATATTCACACACTGAACAAAAATATGGTTTATATTTAACGTATACTTGTACGTTTAAGTAATTATGATTTTGTGAAGCAAGAATAGCAAGATAATTCTGAACGATTATACAGATTTTTTTCTGAAATATTAGAATTTGAGATATTTTTGCATTTTTTGTAGATGTTTTACAAGATGTTTATTACAAATTGTTCAGATTTTTTTATGAAGAGTTGATAAATATAAGAATTTGCGATACTTTTGCAACAGATGTCAGTTTAAATGTTTTCCCCAAAACTATAGGATCTTCTCTGTATCAAGTATTAAATGGAAATATTGGATCGCTCACATTTAATGCGAGCGTTCAAGCAGGAACATCTGCAAAGGAAAAAAAATATTTACTGATGAATATCTTTTATAGTGATACAATCATAACTATGATGATTATCTTTTATATTGATACAATCATAACTATGATGAATATCTTTTATATTGATACAATCATAACTATGATGAATGTATTTTATATTGATACAATCATAACTATGATGAATATATTTTATATTGATACAATCATAACTATGATGAATATCTTTTATATTGATACAATCATAACTATGATGAGTATCTATTATATTGATACAATCATAACTATGATGAGTATCTATTATATTGATACAATCATAACTATGATGAGTATCTATTATATTGATACAATCAGAACTATAATAATTAGCCTTTATATCTCGGACATTCAAAACTATGATTAATATCTCCGTTGTTTTTGTACAAATTGGAAATATTTAACATTTTAATGATATTCATCAGATATAAACGGATATTTCCACTGATATATGGATTCTTTAGTAAAGGCAAAGAGAGTAAATGCTGACAAAACAAGATTGAAATATAATTTTATATTATATTAGCTGTAACCTGCCACGCGTTGATGTGGATCAAATTGGCGCAATTGAAAAATTCCAAAATGAGGAAATGCATGTTTCTAATAGGTTTGATTTCCCATTTCGTATGGGTACACAGTTTTTGTTTTTCATTTTCTTAGTTGATATTGAGATTTTCTGGTTAGGTGACTCTTGAACATGTAACATAAATTGTCCATGTGAAAAAACAGTCAGTGCATTGCTGTAAGCCACGCAATTGTAAATATTTTTCACTGAGCTTTGTTGATGGATATTGCAAATGACACTAAAATTGGAAATGGAATCATAGTAATGCGTGGAATGAAGATATATTCACATATGAAAGGTCATGTTAAGATTGCTTTTTTTATGATATTGTTTGTTAATTTTTTACTGCAAGCCATGTGTTATTACAAAGCCTGTAATGGTTTTTATTTCATAACATGATAATTAGTACGCCAGTTTTCAGTTGCAGTACATGCGGTGGTATCCCTGGCAAATCTAGCTGTTGGATAATTAACCACTTTATCCGCTTCCACAACAGCGTCGGTGGATTTGTATTTGACTACCTCACTTGGAATTTTACGTTGAATAATAGCATGGGCGTCTTTGTATTGAGCTGCAGGAATAGCTCGTTTACTCAGTCAAGTAGAATTCATATAATTAATTTGAATATCTGGAAAAAACTTTTTAACCAACTCTTCTTTTTATGTAATAAAATTACAGAAGAGTCAAAGAATTTCGCCCTTAACTCAGCAGGTAACATTTGTCTGAAATCTCCTGCAAGCAATATGACTGCATTCCCAAATGGTCTGACATTACCACGCAAATCTTGCAAGGATCGATCAGAAGCCTCAAGTGATTTTGTGCGTGTCATTTTGCATTCATCCCAAACAATAAGTTTGCATTTTATGCAATATTTTTCCCATAGTAGATGTTTAGAGGATGTTTAATATGGGATTATTGTAAAATTGAATGTTTAATAGTAGTTTCAAAGTAGAATAAGTAGTTCGTCTACTTGGTAGCAAGGTCGCAGGTATACCGCATGCATCAAGGGCTAAGGCTATGTCATTTTGTCACCGAATAGCTGCCAAAATCAATGTAATTAGAAAGGTTTTACCAGTTACTCCTGGTGCTTTTCAAGGTAGCAGTAATTTCCAAATAACTTATAATCTCACAATAAGTAAATTAGGTGACTAAAATAGAATTTATCCATGTTTTGACAATGCCTTAGAAGACTAAAATAGGATGAGGGATTAAATATTGACAGATAGAGAGAAATATATAGATAGATAGAAAAGAGAAAGTGATAGGGAAATAGAGAAAGAGAGGGAGATAGAGAGAGATAGAGGGACGAGTTATCTACACAGAGAGAGCAAAACAGAGAAAAGAAGAGAAGGGGGAAAGAGGAAGTTAGAGAGAGAAAGGTGCTCGAATAGAGATGGAGAGAGTGATATAGAGATAAAGAGATTGAGAGAGAGAGGAAGAGATGGATGGAGAGAGATATTAAGAGAGGAAGAGATAGAGAGAGAAAGGGAGGGAAACTACACTTCACGGTTTTTTACTCGATCAGTAGACGAGAAATCCTTCGAGACTGAGGCAACTTTTATTTTTGTTATTATCCAGAGTACCCTTTTCTCGGGAGCTAGGTTTGCCACACATTAGAAACCGACCGGGTTATCTGTACTTTCACCTAACAATTTAATAAACAAAAAACATATTGTAAAACTTGAACATAACACGAAAATACTATTTTAAAAAATAGTACGGCACCATACGTGCATAAGCGCTAGTTTATTTTAAATATTTATTTTCCAAAACAATTGTGTGAATACATCCACAATGAATTAACTTTTAAATATTGTGTAATTATTTTCTCGATGTTCTGCTTTTACCGGCGCATGACGTAAACAATCGGATATAGCCGAGCGTTGCCGATGTAAAAATAACAAAGCTATGTGAAATGACTATAAAGTAAAATGTTAAATATAGAAACAAAACATCAACAGAAAAAAACACAAAAATAATAAAGAAAACTACCGTTTATCTGTATTTCTTATTAAATTTTTTTAGAAACTGTCATTTGTTTGTCAAATAAATAAATTCTACGCAATTTTTGCAATAAATAATAGCCAGTTCGTTAATTTTTACAACTTGCCCCAGCGTATTGTAACCACCCTAACATCCCCATGTTAAAAACAGCTTTCGGGATACCTCCCATGTTAAGAACGACTTTTGATGTTTGGGTAGTATTTAATCTTAAATCAGTTTTAATCTGGAGACGCTAAGGTGTTTATAATACGCTGGGGCAAGTCCTAAAAATTAACCAGCAACTTTTTGTTAAAGTATTTTTTATAGTTTAGAAAAAGTGAAACAAACTTTTTTTGTGTGTATTATTTTTTTTTGCAAGTATTTAAACAATAAACAAAACTGGTGTATATAGTTTTTTTTTGTTATTATTTTGTTATTTTTATTTTGTTATGCCAGGAAGGAACACGTAAAGAAAAAACAGAAAAAAAACAAATGAATGCAACAAATATACTTATATACTTATCGTATATATGGTATGGTATACTTATCGATATGGAACGTCACTGAATAGGAATAACGAAAGTATAGTCAATATAAACCGGAAGTATTTCCAGTAAGTAGTCTCGGATGACATCGGAACGGAAAGTAACGATGTCGAAAAAAGTTTTTTTTTTAATATGGTAATATTTTTAACTTTTTAATATTAAAAAACACAGTTAGAGTAGATATAATCATTCTTGCAAAATATGAGAGCAAACGGATTTCTAGTTTAGTAAAGACGAACACACCAGACATTTCATTTTTATATATAGAGAGAGATTTATCATTGTAAAATAAAGATTAAACATAGTTATAAAGAACATTTTCATATACAGGGTGGCCGAAAAGTCCCAGGACACTATTTTTAATATTTTAATGCTGTTAAATATGATTGATTTTAATATTCTGTGTTTTATTAAAAATACAGGTATAGTGTCCTGGGACTTTTCGGCCACCCTGTATATAACGCACCAACGAATATGGCTGCCCTGTATACCTTTCGGAAAATCAATAAGGAGCACCCACGCTTTTGTTTATATGGGACTACTGTCTTCTCCCCTGAACCAATATTCTGGCTACCTGGATTTATAACCCCGGAGGACATTGTACTCCTTCCGATAATGGACTACCCAGGTTGTATCAAATTCCCTTTTCCTATAATTATTTCCATATAATTATCATTCACCACTTAAAAAAACTATTTCCAATATTTGTGCTGAAAAGCAAAGTAAGTGCCTATTCACAGCTGAACATTTTGCTAACCGCATGTCATTTCCTTTGATATGAGACTTTATCGAAAATCCATGGATTAAGGAAATCAACATAACCCCGTCTATATATTTCTTTTATCAAACAATAAATGTTTAATTCGAATATATGTGTCTATATGTTGTTTTTTTCAGAATTTAAATATAACCACTAAACTTATATATATTTAAATATATATATATGTGTGTGTGTGTGTGTGTGTGTGTGTGTGTGTGTGTGTGTGTGTGTTTTGTAGTACAGGTTCATATTTAAGGATAACAGGGACATATATAACGATGATGAGGGAGACATACCAATTCTTATATGCTTCTTGTAATGCTCATATATAACACCGATATTAGAACGATATTGGCATATGCTTCTTGGGGTGTTCATATGTAACCGTTCTTATAACACGGATATTAGAATGATTTGACATTGATATATATTGAATCGTGACGACGACTGTGACAATTGCTGAGGAAAGACATTTATATATCAGACAGGGGATTGTTCTTCTTAACATATATTGATGAGAGGGTGATATGATGCACAGCGGAGGCATTTATAGACATTACTTGTGATGGAGGAGATGGGACACATAATATTCGAAGGGTTTACAATGTTCATTATAAGATGATAAACACCTTTCGTTCATGATGATGCATGACACAAGACAACAGTTACAACATAATGATGACTTCTTTATTTCTCTGATCGGCTGGTCGATGATGTCAGACATTCAACATTGGTCCTCTCCTCTCACTTCGCTTCTAAGGGGCTCTTACTCATCAACTCACTACTGACTGCCAACTGACTGACTCAACTCTGATCTCTCCTGACTAACTAACTCTTAGATCCTATATTGAGAAATCTCCGTTTGTCTATGACGTCAAAAGTGTGTTTTCAAACGTCACTAATTATCACGTGGCTATGCATATGTTTGGTCAAACACACTTTTGGCAAACAAAAGAATCCTCAATTATACTCTAACCTATTTTTAACAATATATTTTTAATTTGCATTGTTCATCCTTTTAGCTGAAAATATTACAAATTCTAAACGAATGGCCAATCAAGTCTTTTTCCGATATAAACAATATTTAACTATTCTAATAATTCTAATAGAATTTCACAATAGATTAAATTTCTAACATTCCATTTCTTAACCTTGCTTACAAGGTTCGATTCTAATTATCCTAATCTCATTTTCACTTATCTAATATTCCTCTGTAATATATATATATATATATATATATATATATATATATATATATATATATAACAATAGACAATGTGAGCATGAAAAGTAAGATGGTTAAAATTAAAGTGGAAAAATTAAAGACTAATTATTAAAAGAAGAAAATAAAAGGACAAGATATTCTAGTAAAAATTATAATAAATTTATGACTAAAAATATTGCAGCATTAAAAATTGATTATATAATGTTATAAATTGATTTTCTTTAAAATTACGTATTTTAAGGAATTATGCAGTATGCACACGGCGACCATCTTTTTGTGCGTTTCATTAAACTCGCGCTTCTTGATCTGACAAGTACCACAATTTTACATCAAGTCCAAAAATGCTTCCCCCCAAAAATATCCAATGTTGCTCTAAATCAGAAAACATTTTCATTTAAATTATTAATTTGTTGTAAACCCTTCAACGTTGGTTTAATTAAAAAAATGTTTCATTTAAATTATTAATTTTTTGTAAACCCTTCAAATTTTTTTTTATTTTTTGTTTTAATTAAAAAAATGTTCCATTTAATTTATTAATTTGTTGGTGACCTTTCAATGTTGCTTTAATTTGAAAAATGTTTCATTTAAATTATTCATCTGTTCCGAAAAAAGAAACAAAAATAAAAACAAAAACAAAACGAGTTTACTTTATAAAAATCCAATGTTGCTTTCATTACTTTGAATTTCTGACATGTGTTTACTGTCGACAATCAAATTAATCAACTATGGGTCACGGTATTTGAGAAATGATCACATTTCACTCATCAAAGTTTACTTTAAAAAACTGCCGACATATTTTTCATTTTTTATTCTCTTAAAGAATTACAGGAATTTTTTATTTAAAATATTTTATATCAAAATTCCAAAAAAAAAACAAAAACAAAACAACATTGAATGAAATAGAACAACATTTAATGTAGCTGTCCAATTTTTACAGGACAATATTTTCAAAATGTGACGTTTAACTTAAAAAATAAACCAACGTGCCTTTTTTAAGGTTTTAAACTTTTGAATTTACAGGTAAATTTGCATATAACTATTGATTTGTTTTTGTTGTAAATTAAATTATTTTATTTATTGATCTTTTATCTTCAATTTATAATATATAGACCTTAGGTGAGAAAATTAATTATTTTCCTTTTAATAGACATTTAAAAAATGGAGGGTGTGAATTAAAAAAAAAACGTTTGTCGAGAATATGATATTCAGTTTATTGGAAAGAGCATAAAATTTCATATTAAATCTGCAAATATCTTAAAAATTGACCCAATAGAAAAATTTCGATACATTTTAAATTGAAAAAAAAAATCGTAAAATTCAATTCATTTCATTACGTAGAAAAATATGGCTGCATGATATTTTTATTATTTTTTCAAAAACTTTATTTTGGAAGAATATTTCATAAAGAAACCAAACAAGGCATTTTAAATAACGAAATTACGAGTTTTGTATATTTTCTTCGCAGTTTTGTGTTAAGGGTGTAAAAAATTCCCAAAACATTCTGGTACAATTATATAATCATCTTAAAAAGTACGAAGAATACTAAGATACTCTTGTTTTTATGTGAAATACAGTATTACGATTTCCGAAAGTTCGTCCCAATAGTGTAGAAGCAACGAAAAGTCGAACGTGGCATTGCGCAAGCTACGTTTTAATGCTAACGAAAAAAAATAGAAAAAGATGCTGTTTCGGTGAGAAAAAGGAGACATTTTTTAAGAAATATAAATTTTTTTACTGGAAAAGTATATTTCGTTTGTTAATCATTTCTTAAGTAAAATGCGAGACAAGCGCAATTTCAAATGATTAAAAAGAGTGAAACGGAACGAAATTTTAATTTCTATTCCATTTTTAAAACAACCCACAATCAGATTTTTGTTTTCGACAATTTTTAACTTCTATTCTACTTGGAATTATTTTTTACTTGATCATTTTTTTCGTAATTCTTGAAATGTGTACTTAATTTTACATGGCAAGTAAGTTTTTTTTTACACGGTGGTCACCACTTATCAAGGCCCGGAAGCCACTCAGGGATAAGGGTTATTGCAAGTACAGTACGTTAGTGTGGAGATTTAATTAAGTGTTTACTTAAGAGGGCGGTTCATTAGGAATTTGTTGACGTTGGACATAAAGACATCCCAGTTTTAGTCAAGTGGGAAGCAGGCAGACGGAACAGAGTTCCACAGGCGTTCAGTTCTAAGAAAGAAGCGTTGTTCATGGAATACACGTTTTGATTTAGGCACAGATAAAGAGTGGGGGAAATTTTTCACAGTATATTCAGCTAGACGGGTGTTTTTCGTGAAAGATTGGCGAGGGGGGACCAGAGATTGGAGTTCAGACGAGCACCTGCCATTGAAATAACGATAAAACAAGGATAGGCTCGCAACGTCTCTTCTGTGGGAGAGAGGTTGCAGGGTAGAGAAAAGGGCATTCCCCACTAAGCCACGAAGTCTATTTTGTACACTGTCAAGGCAGGATAGGCTATTTTTGGCCGCTCCTGCCCAGATATGGCAGCAGTTTTCCATTCCAAGTAATTCTGTTTTCATCTGAAATGCGTTATCATAAAAGATCACTAATTTACAAACGCACCAAGATATAAATGGTATATTGAAAATTTTCATTCGCAATGGTTGGCAACTATAAAGCAATTTATTATTACAGATATTTTAATTTTGTAAGTTTTATTTCACGATAAAATAATAAATCAGTTTTTTATTGTCTTTTTTTTTTTTAAATTGGACTAAAAAACTGAAGTTAAATTTGAAATGGGTTTTTTTTTGCATAAAAACAAACATTTTAAATTTAACATCAATTTTTTTTTTTCAAAATTGTTAAATCATAAAATCTGTGTTTTTATAAACAATATTGGGAAATATTAAAATATAAGGTGTTTTTATTACATCTAAAGTCGAAATACAGACTTTAAAATAAAACTAATTGGGGTCTGTATTACTGTACACAGATTCGAAAAAGTTGTCAAAAAACAAATATATAACAAATAAATGTTATCAAAGGCAAGATAAGTTACTTTTCTACCTAACTGGTTATATTTTTTGTGTTTTTTATTCAATGTAACATGTTTATTCAGCTCGAAAAACATGCAGTGTTTATCGATGTATTGGAAAATTCAAAATGGCGCCCAACACTCTCTTTAACATGGTAAGTTGGGGAAAGGTGTTATAAATAATAAACTAGACAAAATACTATTAACAAAACAGCGAATATATGTCAACTTATGTCACAGTAACATATAATGAGCGAATTTCTAATAGTATCTGTTCCGCAGATGCTGCACTTAAGATAATTTGTACCAGTCAATGGAGGGGAAACTCTCTATACTGGGACAATTATTATTTTGTGTAAGCAGAGTGACCACTTTTTGCCTACTTTTAGGGGAGCTGGTTTTTACCCCACATTAAAAACGGCCTTGTGCCAAATTTGCTTTTGTAGGGAAGCAAATAAATACAATAAATGAAAATACGTTTTGAATACAATTGACGAAAATTGAGATTTGCTAAATAAAAGAAACCGAAGAGTTCGAATCGTAACAAGGAAAGGTTTTTCTTTTAATGCTGGGCATTTTAGCAGAACTTTAGTGACTTCGAAATTTGTTTTTGTTAATAATTAATTTCCTACATCATCGTTTATTTCGTCATTTTTTGACATTACTGTGACTTGATGATATAAATAAAACCAATGGTATATACTTTAATTCAAGATTACCATTTTCAAAGTATATATATATATATATATATATATATATATATATAATCAGATGAAAAACAAAAAAATTAAATTTTCCTTTGAAACTCCTGTAGTTTACGAACCCTGTTAATACAGCGAGGTCAAAATCTCCCCGGACAAACTAAATAAAAAAGCGATAAAAATTCAGCATACCAATGTATAATAAACACTTAAAAGCCTCCACCCCTTGGAAAAACGTCAAACTAACTACGAAAATCGCCATTTTTACACATTTGAAAATAATTTCTGACGAGGACGCATCAGACCGTCTGAAACGTACGTAAACGATTTCAATGACTTAAAAACATTATTACAATGATCCAAACATAATTCTCAATGAAAAACCAAGACACGGAATAATAAAATAATGTTAAAAAATACACATTGTTGGTGACTACCCTGTTGGTGACTATATATATATATATATATATATATATATATAATATAAATAAAAGAACTCGTACCCATATAGCATATTCCTTAATGTTTTAATAAAAATATAAGTAAAGTAAAAAGAACTGGTACCCAATATTGGACAAATGTTGTTGTTTTTATTTAAACAATAAAAATGTTTTTATATATAGCATTTGTAAAATTATATTTGGGAATTTTATAGAGAAACCTACAAACGAAAAATGCGTCAAAAATTCAAATATATAAAAAATAAATATTACCAAACGAAAGATAAATTATTCTGTTACCTACCTGAATAAGTTTTGTGAGATTGAACATATGTTAAAGCGTCTATTAAAACTGAAATTCAAGTAGAGCCGATTCGGGCAGCTAGAACGAGAAGATGGCCGACATGCAATCATTTAACTGGGAAGTCTGGATAATAACTTAGATCATGAAAACAAAACAAAATACCGATAGAAATTTATCCAATAAATATCACGGTGATATTTATTGAATAAATTTCTTTCAGTATTTAGTTTGTTTGTGGAGTTTTAAGCCAGTATGGAGACTTCAAAGACGGCATGTTCTTGTTGGTCATATTTTCTTGGTAACTCTGCAACACGAGACTACTTTTTTTCGAACGGAATAAAATTTTAAAATACATTAAAAGTACAAAACTTATCCCGATACGTAAAAGAGTAACTTATCTTGCCTTTGGTAACATTTTTTTGTTATTTGTTTTGTTTTTTTTTATTAAAAAACCGTTTGTTGGATTCTCTGCTAATACCTTTTTATGAACATTTTTTTTTCAGCTTAAACATTTATACATATTTCTTTTAACACCCCATAAGGTATATTCGTAAATGAATCGTTTATATGTATGAAGGCACCATAAAAATTCTGAATATATTTCTTGGGTATTTGTCCATCATCGTACGGATTACATTAACTCAAATTTCCTTCTATGCAGTTTGTGTGTAATGTTGAATGGTCGGGATGTACAACATTTGTTTTTTTATGGTATCTGATGTTTATTAAATTATAGATAAAACTACAGAATAGTTTTTTTAAGCCACCGTTCCCTATGTTAAGCATGGGTTTCTAAATAACCCAATTATTTTAGTACGGTCCGTATTTTGTATAAGTACTAAAAAGTTCAGTTGTAATTTAATTTGAAAAAAAAGAAAAGGGTTGTTAATATTTGTTCAATTTCGAATCAATTTTTTACACAAACTGATTTTTATTATCCAATAAAACTGAAAATAAAGAAAATATTTTTTAATAGCAAATGTCTTTCTATAAATCCATGTAGACATATTGAGGCACCGGTTTAAAATAGCGAACGTGTAAGTGGAGTTCACAGTCGGCAGCCATTTTGATTGAAATACAAGAGTTACCATTTAAATCCCTTTAAGCAAGACTTATCCGGCAAAGAAGAAATCGAGATGATTTTAGGAATAAAATAACCGATTTAAAACTTAAAATAAAGAAAAGAATATTTTTAATAGTAAATTTCGGGTTTGTATTACTGTACACAGAGATTCGAAAAAGTTGTCAAAAAACAAAAATATAACAAATAAATGTTATTAAGGTAAGATAAGTTACTTTTCTACCAAACTGGATATATTTTTCGTGTTTTTATTCAATGTAACATGTTTATTCAGCTCGAAAACGATACAGTGTTTACCGATGTATTGGAACATTCAAGATGGCGTCTGATTCTCTCTTTAACACGGTAAGTGTGGGCAAAGATGTTATAAATAAAACCCGGATAAAATACTCTTAAAAACTCGCTCAATATATGTTACCGTGACATAGGTTGACATATATTCGGCGGGTTTTTAATAATATTTTGTATTTTTTTATTTATAACACTTTTTTCCAAACTTACGGTGTTAAAGAGGGTGTGAGACGGCATCTTGAATTTTCGAATACATCGGTAAATACTGTATGTTTTTTGAGCTGAATAAATATGTTACATTGAATAAAAACACGAAAAATATATCCAGTTTGGTAGAAATTATTAAAAGTTATGTAATAAAATAAAAATACATTGATTTTAAATACATTAAATTGTTAAAAGTTAGGAAATAAAATAAAAATACAATTGTTGGTACTAGTGCACTTATTGATCCGTGCTGAATTAATAACGTTATTATGTAAAAAGCCATTCTTAACACGGGGAGGGTGTTTTGTATATATACAATTGAATAAAAAAAACTTATCAATAAAACTTTAATTAAACTTGGAAATACAATTTAAAAAATAGCGCGGATCAGTAAGTGCACGACCACCCAATTTTTTTATATGCATTAAATTATTCAAGTTAGGAAATAAAATATCAAAAAATAAAATCTTACCTTTACTTCTAGCCAATCGTCTACAATACGAAAAAATGCCATGAAAATTCGATGATTTCTTTTTTGTTTCTCTTCAAAAATGTAAATTCGTCGGTTTCTTGTGATTTGTTTAGTAAATTCATACAAGTTTGATTCCGTTTATCCAAATAATTAAGAAAAAGCTTTTTGAAAATGTTTAAATCAAAAACACGATTGAAACGTGGATTAAAAAATGACTGAACGAATATTGAAAGATAAAATGAGATTTAAAAAAAATGAGATAAAAAAGATTAAAGGATAAAATAAATATAAAAGTAAATAAAAAGAATTGAAAAAGATTTGTTTAAAAATTAAAGAAAAAAAGATACAAATTTATGATGAAACTTTGTAAATTCTTTAAAGTTCGTTAATTACGTGTGAATAAACGTTTTCCAATGATGTTTGCAACGTATTGTCAATTCATAAGACTACAATAATTAAAGGATAAAAAAACGAATAAAACTAAGATATCTTTGTCCTGTGTTAGTTATATTATAATGGCCAACAACAACACTGTCATAAAATTTGCATTTGCACTGCAAATCGGCACGACCGAAAGATGAGATAGGTAGGTACGATAGGCAATGTTATATTTATGTAAAAATATCACTTGTAAATATACTTGCTAGATTTAATAAATGTTTGTCGCTAAATTTTTCAGGAAAAAAAAAGGCCAAGTTAAAAACGTTTAAAAATCAAGACATAAAAATGTTAAATTGAAAATTGTTGTTATTAATCATACTAAATGAGATACGATAGGCAAGTACGATTGAAAATGTTTGATTTATGTAAAAATGACACCAGTAAATAGGATTGCTGGACTTTAATAAATGTTTATAGCTAAATTTTTCAGGAAAAAAGTTCAAGTTAAAAACGTTTAAAAGAAATAAAACCAGAAAAATGCTAAATTGAAAAGAAATTTTTTAACCATATTAACTTGCCCTGTCGTAAGATACGCTTAGATATATTTTAATCTATGCAAATTTCATATCCATTATTTTAATAGCGGCATTTCTATAGTGATTATTATAGTATACCTAATCCATATTACTGGCCCGGTATACAGTACTGATTTCAAAAGATAATAAAAAATGACATGGGTGCCATCAGCTTGAATAGAAAGCAAAACATTTAACGGTCCAACTCCAGTCGAAATCATTCAAACGATCGTCAAATGGATAAGAAATAGTTAAATATGAAATGACTTTAACGTTTAAATGTATATTTACGCATGCATGAAAAGACACTTTAATTTGATTTATACATGCGAATTGTCAATAATTTTTTTCAATTTTAACACCTTAGCAATTATTTTTACCGACCAAATAAATTTATAAAGTAAAAATAATTGTTGAGGTGTAAAAATCGAAAAGAAATATATACAATTCGCACGTATAAGGCAGATTAAATTGCCTTTCCATGCATGCGTAAATATACATTTAAACGTTAAAATCATTTCACTTTTTAACTATTTCTCATCCATTTCACGATAGTTCAAATGAAGCTGGAGCGCTAGATGTTTTGCTTTTTATTTAAGCTGATGGCACCCAAGTCATGTTTTTGTTAACTTTTGTAATCACTACTATATATCGGGTACAATATAATAATCAATAGGGTAATAGCTCTATAATATTAAATATGAAATCTGCGTGAACTAAAATATCATATTTAAGCACAGTTTACAGCCGGGAAACGCCAGGTTGCATTACAATGTATTAAGTATAAAAAATCACTATTAAAATTGTCGTTATAAGAATAATGAATATGAAATCTGCATAAATTAAAATATATTTAAACGTAGTTTACGACCGGCCAAGTTTGTATGATTAACAAAAACTATTTGCAATTTAGCATTTTTATGAATTGACTTTTTAAACGTTTTTAACTTGGCATTTTTTTTAATTCATGAAAAATTTAGCTACAGACATTTATTAAAGTCCAGCAACCATATTTAGTGGTGCCATTTTTACATAAATATAACATTGCCCATCGTGCCTGCCTATCTCACCTTCGATGGTGGCGAGTCTCAGTGCAAAAGCAAATTTCCTGACAGTGTTGTTGTGTTGACCGTTAGCATATAGTTAATGCAGAACAAAGATATCTTAATTTTATTCGTTTTTTTTTTTACCTTTAATTATTTTCGTGTTTTGAATGGACAATACGTTGCAAACATCATCGGAAAACGTTTACTCACACGTAATTAACGAACTTTTAAGAATTTACAACATTTCATTATAATCGTTTTTTTTTTTGTTTTTATATCTTTTAATCTTTTTTTAATCTTTATATTTTATTTTCATTTTAATTGTTCAATATTCGTTCAGCCGTTTTTTTTTTAAATCTTCGTTTCAATCGTGTATTTGATTTAAACATTTCTTAAAGCTTTTTCTTAATGAGTTGGACACGCAGAATCGAATTTGTATGAATTTACCAAAAAAATATTGAATTGCTTAGAAGTAAAGGTAAGTTTTTTCTTTTTCGATATTTTATTCCCTAACAATTAACAATTTAATGCATTTAAAATAAGAATTTTTTTTTATTTCTATGAAAATGTTGATTTCCTTTTGACCAGATATTGCGTTCACCAGGTCTTGCTTAAAAGAATTTTTAATAATAAATAAATTTGGGTTTGTATTACTGTACACATAGATTACCAGGTCTTGCTTAAAAATGTTTTAATTGGTAAATGTGTAATTTCCCACCCACCCCCAAAAAGTTGGCACTTGTATAGTTTACTGAAGACATTAAAAAATGAAAATATCGAAAATAGGTTATATTGTACGTATCTGTTTTGGACTGAATATCCCAGAAAAAAAAATAATTTAATTTGATCGAGTAATTTTTATTTTACAGCGAAAAAAAAACATGTTTTATGAGAGCGTGTTAAAGGCAAACATTTTGTTGTTTTGTTTTCTTTTTTTAATTTGTTTGAATGTTATAAACACAACGGAGATAACTCCATGTAAAGCGCTGATACTACCTCCCCATTTTTAATTCTAATTTTTCTTCCTAAAAATCGAACTTTGCTTGGGATCATAACAAATTGTTTTTTTTCGCTGTAAAAAAAAAAAAAAAAAAAAAAAAAAAAAAAAACTACTTAAGTGATTTTTTTTTTTTCGGAGAATATCGTTCCATAACGGATACGTGCAATATAACCTTTTTTTTTTTTTTCGATATTTTCATTTTTTAATGTGTTGACTAAACTGTACAAGTACTAAACATTTACATGGTAAATGTGTAGTTTTCCATTCAAAATGGCTGCCGATGGTGAAGGCCACTTATAAGTTTGATATTTTATACCGGTGTCCAAAATATGTACATGAAATTATAGAAAGCAATTTACTATTAAAATATTCCTTTTTATTTTCAATTTTATTGTGAAAATTAAAAATCACTTTGTGTTATAAATGGATCCGAAATTGAACAAATATTAACAATCCTTTTACTCCTTATAAATTAAATTACAATTTTCGAGTACTTATACAAAATAACGGCCGTGATGTAATAAGTGGGTTATTTAGAAACTCATACTTAACATATATAGCAACAAAATGTTTTTTGTCTGCTAGTAAATGGAATAATTTCATTATAATCGTTTTTATATTTTTTAATATTTATATTTTATTTTCATTGTAATTTTTCAATATTCGTTCAGTCATTTTTTTTTATAAAATGAAAATATCGGAAAAAAGGTTATATTGTACTTATCTCGGACTAAAGATCTCCGAAAAAAATTAATTTAATTTGATCGAGTAGTTTTTATTTTACAGCGAAAAAACATGTGCGTTGAAGGCTAACATCTTGTTTTATTTTATAACTCCATGTAAAGCGCCGATACTCCCTCCCCATTTTTAATTTTAGTTTTTCTTCCTAAAAATCGAACATTTTGCTTGGGATCATAACAAATTGTTTTTTCGCTGTAAATTACAAATTAAATTACAACTTTTGAGTACTTATACAAAATACGGTCCGTGCTGGAATAATTGGGTTATTTAAAAACCTATGCTTAACATAGGGAGCAGTGGCTTAAAAAAGCTATTCTGTAGTTTCATCTATAATTTAATAAACAACAGATACCATAAAAATTGAATGTAACCTAGAAATAAGCAAAATTAATCTGAAAAAAAAAAAAACTGACTCGAACTAAGTGTTTCTAATTATTATAATCATAAAAATTGTTTTTTTAGCAACAAAATCTGTTTTTTTTTCTGCCAGTATATCGAATAATAATCGATAACAATCGAAAACAACGCCATTCTACTGCAACGTTGTGAACCAAACCACAAATCAAATGTTGTGTATTCCGACCATTCAACATTACACACAAACTGCATAGAAAGAAATTTGAGTTTGTAATCCGCATGATGAGGGGCAAATACACACGGAGTATACTCAGAATCTTCATGGTGCCTTCATATATATATATATATATATATATATATATATATATATATATATATATATATTAAATTGTAATTCAATGAATTTCAAAAAACTCTCATTGACATGAAATGAAGTGGTTGAGTTTCATATGAAGAATTTTTATTATTATAAGCAAGACAAAGAATGCTTTAGAAAATTAATCTCCCTAACCTATAAGGTTTCGATGTCTACCATCTCATCAGAGGAGAGAAAATATTAGCAAATAGTTATAAAGGTATGCACCCTATTTGCTAAAGTCAGTGAGACCTGGAAAGTCAAAGTGAAAATAATACATTTATCAGAAGTCCAGTAGCAGGAGGATTTGTAGAAAAAGGATATGAATGTTTTTGTTAGTCCAACTTGCTATGGATTTTACCAAGCAAGTTGGACCAACAAAAACAATGAGTTTTTTGAAATTCATTGAATTACAATTTAATTTATTTGCTCTATCTTGCATATCGAGCAATTCTTGTTTAGATGGGATAACTTATAGAATATTACTGCCAGTAATATTTTGTAAACCTACAATCTCACGTTTACATAACCACTGATTGTTAAATAAAAACTATTCCGAAGTATATATATATATATATATATATATATATATATATATATATATATATATTACAATTCAATTACGAATATATCTTATCGAGTATTTAGAAAATAATAATTAAAAATGTTTTAGCTGAAAAAAAATGTTCATAAAACGGTGTTTAGCAGAGAAGCCAACAAACAAACAAAAAAACAAGTTTAGTCCATATGCAGAGAGTGATCCGTGCTGAAATAATAACGTTATTATTTTAAAAGCCATTCTTAACATGGGAGGAGAGGGTGTTTTGTACCTATTCTATACTGTAACCTTACAATTGAATACAAAAAATATATAATAAAACTTTAATCAAACGTGGAAATAGGATTTCAAAAAATAGCACGGATCACTCTCTGGATTAGCGCCAAAAGTTTTTGTTTTTTTAATTCAAACAAAGAAATAAAAAATATTACTAAAGACAAGATAACAGATCTTTTATGTATCTGGATAAGCTTTGAATTTCTAACGTATTATGAAGTTTTATTCCGTTCGAAAAAATAAATAAGTGCCGAGTTGCAGAGTTAAAAAGAAAATATGACCAACAAGAAATGCCTTTTTTGAAGTGTCATTACTGGCTTAAAACTCTACAAATAAACTAAATACTGAAAGAAATTGATTCAATAATGTCAGCGTGAAATTAATTGGATAAATTCCTATCAGTATATTGCTTTGTTGTCGTGATTTAAGCGATTATCGAGACTTCCCGGTTAAATGATTGCATGTCGGACAAGAAGTCCTAACTTACCAAATCGGCACTACTTATGTTTCAGATTAAATAAGTGCTTTAAAATATGTACAATCACACAAAACTTATTCAGGTAGGTAACAGAATAATTTATCTTGCCTTTGGTAACATTAATTTGTCATTTTTTTTTTTAAATTTTTGATCCATTTTTCGTTTGTGGTGGTTTCTATTTTTCTATTTTTATTTATTTATTTATTTTTTTACATCGGAAAAAACGTTTTTATGAGAGCGTGTTTAAGGCAGACATCTTGTTTTTTTTTATTTTTGTTTGAATTTTATAAACACAATGGGGAGATAACTCCATGTAAAACGCCGATACTCCCTCCCCATCTTTAATTCTTATTTTTCTTACTAAAAATCGAACCTTTTACTTGCTATCATAACATTTTTTTCGCTGTAAAAAAAAAAAAAAAAAAAAAAAAAACTACTTAAGTGAAATTCTTTTTCGGATAACTTCGTTCCATAACAGATACGTACAATATTTTTTTTTCGATATTTTCCTTTTTTAATGTCTTGACTAAACTGTACAAGTGCCCATATTATTCAGGAATATATTACATGGAATACGGCATTACGCTGAGGCGTAAAAAAAAAAATTATATGATTTTTTTGTTTTAATTCGGAAAAATGCTGTTTATGAAGAGATAAATTTAATATTAACTTTGGCTTTGTTTTACTTTGGCATCCCCGTTGTTCTGAGATACTGGGAACATGGCGGTGTATGCGAAAAATTTTATCCTCGGCAATGGTTTGATTCAAACGTCAATGAAAAAAAACGAGATGTTTTTTCCCCATTGAAATTACAAACTTTATTTGAACTTTTAAACAAACTTTTACAAACATAAAAAATAGACTTTATACACCTTTTATAATATAAAATTTTAAAATTTATTTAACCAAAATATATGATGAAAAATCGTCCCCGTATTTTGCAAACACTGAAGAAAAACTTCTTTTTTTTACAGAAAGTAATGGCGACACTGTATGAAAAACAAATAATTTAGGAATATTTTATATGGAATACGCCATTACTATGAGGTATAATAAATAAATAAAATAAATAAAGTATACTAAGAATTTTTTTAATTCGGAAAAATGCTGTTTATGAAGAGATAGATTTAATAATTTTGGTTTTGTTTTACTTTGGCATCCCCGTTCTTCTGAGATACTGGGAACATGGCGGTGTATGGCGAAAAATTCGTCCTCGGCAATGTTTTAAGTCAAACGTAGTTTTATTTTTTTAAAAAAAAAAAAAAGAAAAACGAGATTTTTTTTTTACTTGCCTTACAAACTTTATTTGAACTATTCAACAGAATTTTACAAACATAAAACAATAGACTTTATACACCTTTTATAATATAAAATTTAAAAATGTATTTAACCAAAATATATGATGAAAAATCGCCCCCCGATTTTATCATGTCGCAGTAATGTCCAAAAATTACGAAAAAAAAAGATGTAGGAAATTAATTTACAAAAAAAAGCAAGGAACTTATACAGTTTAATCAAGACATAAAAAATGAAAAAAAATATGGCATCTTTTTTTTTTAGTTTACCGACCCCTCGGCATTCACCTTTAATCACTATTGTTTGTAAAATATTTTTTTGGCTTCAAGGCCGAAATGACCCCCCCCCGTCACCCTTCCGGACATTTTTCCGCTTGCCGGTATCGAAACGGACAATATTTTGTTCACTTTCTTAATTACATGATTTTTTTTCACTTTTCTTAATTACATTAATCTTTTTTCACTTTCTTAATTACACTAAATTTTTTTCACTTTCTTAATTACATTCATTTTTTTTTCACTTTCTTAATTACATTAATTTTTTTTTCACTTTCTTAATTACATTAATTTTTTTTCACTTTTCTTACTTACATTATTTTTTTCACTTTCTTAATTACATTAAATTTTTTTCACTTTCTTAATTACATTAATTTTTTTTCACTTTCTTAATTACATTAATCTTTTTTCACTTTCTTAATTACATTAATCTTTTTTCACTTTCTTAATTACATTAATTTTTTTCACTTTCTTAATTTAATTAATTTTTTTTTCACTTTCTTAATTACATTAATTTTTTTTCACTTTCTTAATTACATTAATTTTGTTCACTTTCTTAATTACATTAATTTTGTTCACTTTCTTAATTACATTAATTTTGTTTCACTTTCTTAATTACATTAATTTTTTTTCACTTTCTTAATTACATTAATTTTTTTTCACTTTCTTAATTACATTAATTTTGTTCACTTTCTTAATTACATTAATTTTGTTCACTTTCTTAATTACATTAATTTTCTTTCACTTTCTTAATTACATTAATTTTTTTTCACTTTCTTAATTACATTAATTTTTTTTCACTTTCTTAATTACATTAATTTTGTTCACTTTCTTAATTACATTAATTTTGTTCACTTTCTTAATTACATTAATTTTGTTTCACTTTCTTAATTACATTAATTTTTTTTCACTTTCTTAATTACATTAATTTTTTTTCACTTTCTTAATTACATTAATTTTGTTCACTTTCTTAATTACATTAATTTTGTTCACTTTCTTAATTACATTAATTTTGTTTCACTTTCTTAATTACATTAATTTTGTTTCACTTTCTTAATTACATTAATTTTGTTCACTTTCTTAATTACATTAATTTTGTTCACTTTCTTAATTACATTAATTTTGTTTCACTTTCTTAATTACATTAATTTTTTTTCACTTTCTTAATTACATTAATTTTGTTCACTTTCTTAATTACATTAATTTTTTTTCACTTTCTTAATTACATTAATTTTGTTCACTTTCTTAATTACATTAATTTTGTTCACTTTCTTAATTACATTAATTTTGTTTCACTTTCTTAATTACATTAATTTTTTTTCACTTTCTTAATTACATTAATTTTTTTTCACTTTCTTAATAACATTAATTTTGTTCACTTTCTTAATTACATTAATTTTGTTCACTTTCTTAATTACATTAATTTTGTTTCACTTTCTTAATTACATTAATTTTGTTTCACTTTCTTAATTACATTAATTTTGTTTCACTTTCTTAATTACATTAATTTTGTTTCACTTTCTTAATTACATTAATTTTTTTTCACCTTCTTAATTACATTAATTTTTTTTCACTTTCTTAATTACATTAATCTTTTTTCACTTTCTTAATTACATTAATTTTGTTTCACTTTCTTAATTACATTAATGTTTTTTCACTTTCTTAATTACATTAATCTTTTTTCACTTTCTTAATTACATTAATTTTTTTCACTTTCTTAATTACATTAATTTTTTTCACTTTCTTAATTACATTAATGTTTTTTCACTTTCTTAATTACATTAATTTTTTTCACCTTCTTAATTACATTAATTTTTTTTTCACTTTCTTAATTACATTAATCTTTTTTCACTTTCTTAATTACATTAATTTTGTTTCACTTTCTTAATTACATTAATGTTTTTTCACTTTCTTAATTACATTAATTTTTTTTCACTTTCTTAATTACATTAATCTTTTTTCACTTTCTTAATTACATTAATCTTTTTCACTTTCTTAATTACATTAATCTTTTTTCACTTTCTTAATTACATTAATTTTTTTTCACTTTCTTAATTACATTAATTCTTTTCACGCGCGTAGTCACTTGATGTTTCACTAAGTGCGTGAATACATTGCGGACATTTTAAATGACAAGAAATATTTTTCATAAAATAAAAAAGTTTTCAGCTCATTTAAAAGCAAAATTATTGCAGTCAGTAAGTGTTCACGAGCGGATATGTTTTTCGTTTTTTTGGGGGAGGGGTATTCCATTATAGAACTTGTATAGGCTAACAGGTGCTTCTGCGGTTTAATTAACCATTTTCCCAAAAGTCACGCGCCGACATTTATCGAGTAAAATACTATTCAACATTTCACAGAATTTCGGTGTTTACATTTGGGGGAGGCGGTGGAGAGGCGGGGGCGGTTGTGCTTTGGCCCCTAAAAATAACGAAAAACATAAGATATGCTTTTGTAAACAGCTCGTGTAAACTTAATTTTTTAGATCAATTAAAAGGGGTTAATACCATGCAAATCGTAATTTTGCGACAGATTTGATCATCAGATTTGTGGCCAGCAACATCGAATATCTCTAAATAAAAAACAAATTAGTGGTCGGTGGTCTGATATAGCGAAAGGTAATATTTACCTTTTAATTTATTTGAATATTTCCCTTCCTCCTCCAATAAACCTTTTTTTTTTTTTAATTTTGTGTCAACACAAAGAGCGGATTCCAGTTACATGTGACATATTTAGCCTTTTTTGGCGTTTTTTCGCTATTGGAAAACAAGATGGCCGCCATTAAAAATGATAAGGATTATGTTGGATACTGAATGTCTTCAAATACGGATAACTGCGTGTTTGGGGAAATAATAAATGCGATACTCGTTCTCAGCGTACTGGAAAACTTATATTAGTCGACAAATTAAAGGTGGATGCCGAGGGGTCGGTTAACTAAAAAATTAACAAAAATATATTGTACGTACTCGTTATGGAAGAAAGTTTTCATGCAAAAAAAAAAATCACTTAATTTGATCAAGTAGTTTTTTTTCCAAGGAAAATCAAATTTTAATGAGATCGATCGGGTAGCAACCAAGTCCCCCCCCCCCGCTTAGGAGAAGGAGAGCCAGGGGGAGATAACTCCAATCACCGCTTGAAGATTGTCAAAATTTGACGAGAGTATTTTGAAACATGAACAGAAAAAATACTTAGATAAATATTTTTGTTTTTTTTTCACTTATTTTACAGAATTTTTGTGTCCTTTTTTAAAATTTTTTTTTCATTTTGTCATTTGTTAATCAATCTTTTGTTTAAAGGCACCCCCTACTTGTGCCCGTAAACAGCCAAATGGTAACGATAGATTTATCTCATTAAAATGTGATTTTCCTCTGTAAAAAAAACTACTTGATCAAATGTAGAGACATTTTTTTTTCGGGGAACTTCATTCCATAACGGCACGTACAATATTATTTTTTTCAATTTTTTCATTTTTTTTAATGTCTTGATTAAACTGTACAAGTACCAAAACAAAATTTCGAAGTGAATAAAGTTCTGCTAAAATTTTTAAGATAAAAAAAAAATCCTTTGTTACGATTCGAACTCTTCGGTTTCTTTTATTTACCAAATCTCAATTTTCGTTAATTGTATTCGAAACATATTTTATTAATATTTAATTTTTTACTTCATCGTTTTTCGCAATTTTTGGATATGTTCATTACTGTGGCATGACAATAAAGTAGATGCCTTTGGTTTTTCTTTGAAGTTTCTATTTCGGCTTTAGATACAATTAGTTTTATTTTAAAGTCTGTATTTCAACTTTAGATATAATAAAATAACCTTATATTTTATTATTTCCCAATACTGTTTATAAAAACACAGATTTTATAATTTAAAAATTTTGAAAAGAAAAAGGTACTTGTACAGTTTAATAAAGATATTAAAAAATGAAAATATCGAAAATGTTTCAATTGTATGTATCCGTTATGGAATGAAGTAATCTGAAAAAAAAAACAAAAAAACTAAATTTCATCAAGTATTTTTTTTTTTTTTTTTACAGCGTAAAAACAATTTATGATACCAAACAAAAGGTTCGATTTTTAGGAAGAAAAACTAGTATTAAGGATGGGGAGGGAGTGTTGGAGCTTTAAATTGAGTTATCTCCCTGTGGCGTGTTAAAAAAAATTCCAAGATCACTACCTTCAACGTGCTATCATAAAAACGTGTTTATCCGCTGTAAAAAATATTAAAAAATTTTTTTAACTCCCTCTGTCAGATTAAGTGTACCTTTTTTTATCTTCTGTCCAAAACACGGATACGTACAATATAACCCTTTTTTTTTCTCGATATTTTCAGTTTTTAATGTGTTGATTAAACTGTACAAGTGCCAAAAATAAATTTTTTTTTTTTTCGGATTTTTTCAGGTGAACAATTTAAACGAAACATTTTGGCAAATTAAAGCAACATTAAAAGGTCGACAACAAATTAATAATTTAAATAAAACATTTTTCAAATTAAATCAACAATAAAAGGGTCAACAACAAATTAATAATTTAAATAAAACATTTTTCAAATTAAAACAACATTGAAAGGTCAACAACAAATTAATAATTTAAATGAAACATGTTTTCCGATTTAGATCAACATTGGATTTTTTTCCGAAACATTTTTTTATTGAAGTATAATTGTGGTACTTGTTGGACAGAGAAGCGCCAACAGGCGCCAGTTTAGTGAAACGAACAAAAAAGGATGGCTGCCGTCCACATACGGCAGAATTGCCTAAAATACAAAAATACTTAATTTAAAATAATAAAAAAATTATACCATTATATAATCAATTCTTAATGCTGCAATATTTTAAGTTATAAATTTATTATATTTTTTAATAGAATTTTTTTTTAGTTTAACAACTAGTCCTTTACTTTTCCATGTTTAAGCTTAACCATATTACTTTTTTATACTCGCATTTTTCTATTGTAATATATATATATATATATATATATATATATATATATATATATATATATATGTAATGTTTTACCCAATTTTTCAATATATCAAAATTCCCGTAATGTTCATACACTAATAAAGAAGAGTCAAATTTTAATTATTGTTTGACTCAATTATTTAAGATTAATGATTAAGATTTTCGTATAAATCAAAACAACAAGATATAAAATGAGAATACGATTATTTCGTAACTATTTGGACAATTTTGAATATATCATTAAAAAATATTCCGACATAGCTACTCATCATACGATAAAATTCACTCTAATTATGCATATGAGTACATTCCATATATTCAAAAAGATTCAACGCAGCTGATCTATTTTTTGTTTTTTTTATTTTTCAATGTTTTCGATGGCTTACAGATCTGTTGGTTTTCCAACTTTCGTATTTTTACTTTTTAAATGATATTTCCAACAATTAAATATTTTGCAGCTTTTAATTTTTTTTTATTTATTGTTATAATTTTTAACAATTTATTTACTTGACTTATTTCTCAAATACTAGACTACATCTTCAAATTCTAGATTCTATTCAAATACTATTTTTTGCTTAGTTGTTGTTTCTTATGAAGGAACAAAAGTTAAAAAGGTTCATTTGAATAAAATATTAATTAAAATATTTTTCATTCCCTGCTGGTTATGTTAATCATTTAATTAAAAAAAGATTTATTCTTAAGTTTTTTTTTTTCAATTTTAATATTTCCTGTATGTTTGCGATGAAAGGGAGATAATTTTTTATAGTCAGTTTTTACCAATTTATCGTTTCCATCTGAATTTTGCCTTTTTAAAAAATTCTGTATTACTGGGCTTAGTCTAATTTTAAATTAATAATACTAACATTATATTTTAGTGACAATCTGATTTTAATTTTAACTTATATATATATATATATATATATATATATATATATATATATATATATCGCTCTATTTTGTTGATTATTTGTGCTATCTTGCATATCGAGCAATTCTTGTTTAGATGGGATAACTTATAAAATATTACTGCCAGTAATATTTTATAAACCTACAATTTCACGTTTCCATAACAACTGATTGTTAAATAAAAACTATTTTGGAGTATATATATATATTCCTTTTTCTTTGTGGCGTCGATGGGGTCAGGGTGGTCAGAGGAAGTCTCATTGACTCAAACAGATAGCTGTTTGTAGCGACCATATGTAAATGTTTACCCCCAAATAAATAAATAATTAAATACATACATATATATATAATGTGTTTCATAATTATGTTTAATCTTTATTGTACATTTGCGATTAATGGGAGATAACTTTTTATAGTCAGGTTTTACCAATTTATAGTTTACATCTGAATTTTGCTTTTTTTTAATTCTGTATTACTGGTCTTAGCCTAATTTTAAATTAATAATACTAACATTATCTTTTAATGACAATCTCATTTTAATTTAAACTTATTATATTTTGTGTGTGTACACACACACATATATATCTGTATATATATATATATATACATATATATATATATATATATACATATATATATACATCGAAAGTCCCTGCTTTTCTATCTTATTTTACTTTATTTTCTATTAAGTTAATAATACTAACTAAATTACTAATACTAACATTATCTTTCTAATTACAATTTCATTTTATTTCTCACATATATTTTGTGTATATATATACACACACACACACATATATATATATATATATATATATATATATATATATATATATATATATATATATATATATATATATATATGCCTTTTTCTTTGTGGCGTCGATGGGGTCAGGGTGGTCTGAGGAAGTCTCATTGACTAAAACAGATAGCTGTTTGTAGCGACCATATGTAACTGTTTACCCCCAAATAAATAAATAAATATATATATATATATAATGTGCTTCATAATTATGTTTAATCTTTTTTTAATACAATGATTAGTGTGTATATATATATATATATATATATATATGACTTTTTATCTTAAATATTTACCAATTCATCGAAATTGCCTACGTTTCTATTCTAATTTTACTAGTCTTCGCCTAATTAAAAAACAATTAATTAATACTTTATCTTCTTAATGACTCTCATATAAATTTATCCCTCTATCATATATATATATATATATATATATATATATATGTGTGTGTGTGTTTGTGTGTGGCATAACCATGTTTATTCTTGTTTTTACAAAGATATAATATACAAATTATAATCACCTTTGAACATGTCGAAATGTGGCTCTATATATATAGTGTGTGTGTGTGTCATAGCATGTTTATTGGTTTTACATTATAATTAACCTTTGAACATGTCGTAATCAACGGTTGTATTGTGGCTATAAAGTCCGACAATGAAGAAACTCCAAACCGGATGTTTTGTCACGATTTACTCTGACTCTTTTTACCTTGCCTTTAGTTAAGAATCAACAATGCAGCAGAGTGGAGTGATTCGTTTATAGCTGATGAATATTATTAGAATATTAAAACATTGACTCGAATAGATAGCTGTTTGTAGCGACCATGTGTGACTGTTTACCCCAAATAAATAAATATATATAATGTGCTTCAGAATTATGTTTAATCTAGTTTTTATACAATGATTAATATATATATATATATATATATATATATATATTATGATTTATACAATATATATATATTATGATTTATACAATATATATATATTATGATTTATACAATATATATATATTATGATTTATACAATATATATATATTATGATTTATACAATATATATATATATTATGATTTATACAATATATATATATTATGATTTATACAATATATATATATATTATGATTTATACAATATATATATTATGATTTATACAATATATATATATTATGATTTATACAATATATATATTATGATTTATACAATATATATATATATATATATATTATGATTTATACAATATATATATATTATGATTTATACAATCTATATATATTATGATTTATACAATATATATATATTATGATTTATACAATATATATATTATGATTTATACAATATATATATTATGATTTATACAATATATATATTATGATTTATACAATATATATATTATGATTTATACAATATATATATATATTATGATTTATACAATATATATATATATTATGATTTATACAATATATATATATTATGATTTATACAATATATATATATTATGATTTATACAATATATATATATTATGATTTATACAATATATATATATTATGATTTATACAATATATATATTATGATTTATACAATATATATATATTATGATTTATACAATATATATATTATGATTTATACAATATATATATTATGATTTATACAATATATATATATATATTATGATTTATACAATATATATATATATATTATGATTTATACAATATATATATATATTATGATTTATACAATATATATATATATTATGATTTATACAATATATATATATATTATGATTTATACAATATATATATATATATAGTATGATTTATACAATATATATATATATAGTATGATTTATACAATATATATATAAATATTATGATTTATACAATATATATATAAATATTATGATTTTTACAATATGTATATATTATGATTTATACAACGATTAATATATATTATATACATGCCTTTTTATATATATACATAATGTATATGCGTATATATATATATATATATATATATATAATGTATATGCGTGTGTGTGTCATAGCATATTTATTGTTTTTTACAATATAATTAACCTTTGAACATGTCGTAATCAACGATTGTGGCTATAAAGTCTAACAACGAAGAAACTCTAAACCGGATGCTTTGTCAGGATTTACTCTGACTCTTTTTCCCTTGCCTTTAGTTAAGAATCAACAAAGCAGCAGAGTGGAGCTATTCGTTTATAGATGATGAATATTATTAGAATATTAAAATATTTCCATTTTTCACAAAAACAAAAGTCTGGGATATTCATCGTACTTATGATTGTATCACTATAAAATCAATTTCCTGGCCATTGCTTAGAAGATAAGTTGCTCAGTTTAGTTTATGGGACAGAATAAGGAGGGTAAGAATAAAAAACATGTCAAAATAGTCACAAGAAAAGCATCATCTGATAATTACTGAAGTCTCCTGTTCAAGAATGAGGGTACATTCAATCAAGAGACCGAAGAGATCTTAGATATGATGAAAAGCAACAAACACAATCAGAAATTTTATAATAACTTAAGTGATTTTTCTTAAAGATTATGATTGTATCAATATGAAAGATATTCATCATAGTTATGATTGTATCAATATAAAAGATATTCATCATAGCTATGATTATATCAATATAAAAGATATTCATCATAGTTATGATTGTATCAATATAAAAGATATTCATCATAGTTATGATTGTATCAATATCAAAGAAATTTATCATAGTTATGATTGTATCAATATAAAAGACATTTATCATAGTTATGATTGTATCAATATAAAAGATATTCATCATAGTTACGATTGTATCAATATAAAAGATATGCATACTAGTTATGATTGTATCAATATAAAACTATTTATACTAGTTATGATTGTATCAATATAAAGGATATTCATACTAGTTATGATTGTATCAATATAAAAGATATTCATACTAGTTATGGTTGTATCAATATAAAAGATATTGATCATGGTTATGATTGTATCAATAAAAAAGATATTGATCATGATTATGATTGCATCAATATAAAAGATGTTCATCATAGTTATTATTGTATCAATATAAAAGATATTAATCATAGTTATGATTGTATCAATATAAAAGATATTAATCATAGTTATGATTGTGTCAGCATGAATGTGAAATCTCTAAATATTTTTATAGAGTCAAACAAATTCCATAACGATAAAAATTAAAAAAATATTTTATTACAAAAATCACTTAAAATAATATTGGCAATAAATGAAATAAATTAATATGTTTTCTTTGCAGATGTTCCTGCTTGAACGCTTCTGTTGAATCTGAACTAGTATGTGAATTTTCCTCTTCTTAAAAAATACATCTAGTGCAACATATGAGCCACACAAAAGAAAACTCTTATTTTTGTACAATGTGTGCATCGATTTTTCTAAGAAATAAAATCTAATGCGACATATGACAAAGCTGAGGATTCGTGTGAAATGTTTTATTCTGATGAATCAAATTCAGCAAAACATAAGGATTGTTGTTAAATTGTTTGTTCTCGATTATCAAATCTAGAGAAGCCTGTAAGAACTCTTTCTGGAGAAACCAAATCTAAGGAACGAAATCTAGCGATACATATGAGTACTAACACTGGAGAAAAGCTATATTCTTGGGAACAGTGTCAATATAAACGTTCTAATAAACCCAATCTACCGATGCATATGAGTACTGACACTGAGGAAAAGTCGTATTCTTGGGAACAAGGGGAATATGTCTGTTCTGAGAAACCAAATCTACCGATCCATACGAGTACTCATACTGAGGAAAAGCAATACCCTTGGGACCAATGGGAGTATTCACGTTCTGAGAACCCAAATCTAGCGATGCATATGAGTACTTACGCTAGAGAAAAGCCATATTCTCGTGAACAATACCAATATTCAAGTTCACAGAAACCAAATCAACCGATGCATATGAGTACTCAGACTGAAGAAAAGTCATATTCTCGGGAGCAATGTACATATCCACGTTCTGATCATTCAAATCAACCGATGCATATAAGTACTCACACTGAGGAAAATTCGTATTCTTGGGAACAAGGGGAATATGCCTGTTCTGAGAAACCAAATCTACCGATCCATACGAGTACTCACACTGAGGAAAAGACATCTCCTTGGGAACAATGGAAATATTCACGTTCTGAGAAACCAAATCCAGCGAGGCATATGAGTACACACACTGGAGAAAAGCCATATTCTTGGGAACAATTGGAATATTCCCGTCCTGATAAACCAAATCTAGCGAAGCATATCAGAACTAACACTGGAGAAAAGCCATATTCTTGTAAACAATGTACATATTCATGTTTAACTCCATCAAAACTAGAGATACACGTAAGAACTCACACTGGAGAAAGACCATATTCTTGTGGACAATGTCAATATTCATTTTCAAATCAATCAAATCTAGTGAGACACGTAAGAACTCACACTGGAGAAAAGCCATATTCTTGTGAAATATGTGATTATTCATTTTCAGATAAATCAAATCTAGATAAACATATGATAATTCACACTGGAGAAAAACAATATTCTTGTGGACTATGTGATTATTCATGTGCACAAAAATCAAATCTAGATAAACATATGATAATTCACACTGGAGAAAAACCATATTCTTGTGGACTATGTGATTACTCATCTGCACTGAAACAACAACTTACGAAGCACATGAAATTACACATTAGGGGAAACCCATATTCTTGTAAAAAATGTGTATATTCATGTTTTACTAAACGAGGTCTAACAAAACATATGAGACACCATAAAATGTGAAAGTTAGATTCATGTGAACAATGTTAATATTAAAGTTCTCATAAACAAAATCTGGCTACACACTTCAGAACTCGCATTTGATAATCTTGTAAGATCAGCTATTAATCAAAAACAAATAAATGCTTACTAGAAATAACTTAAATGCAAACTTAACATTGTCATTGGATGTCTTCAGGCCCTCTTTATAGGTTATTGTGGGAGCCTGCAATGTAGATATTTCTCATTATAAATAAATGAATAAAATCTAATGCGACATATAACAAAGCTGAGGATTCGTGTGAAATGTTTTATTCTGATGAATCAAATTCAGCAAGAGAGGAACGAAACCTAGCTATGCATATGAGTACTGACACTGGGGAAAAGTCGTATTCTTGGGAACAAGGGGAACATGCCTGTCCTGAGAAACAAAATCTACCGATCCATATGAGTACTCACACTGAGGAAAAGCCATATCCTTGGGAACAATCACATTCTGAGAAACCAAATCCAGGGAGGCATATGAGTACGCACACGGGAGAAAAGCAATATTCTTGTGGACAATGTCAATATTCATGTTCAACTCAATCACGTCTAGTGATACACATAAGAACTCACACTGGAGAAAAGCCATATTCTTGTGGACAGTGTCACTATCCATGTTCAAATAAATCAAACCTAAATAAACATATGAGGACTCACACTGGAGTAAAACCATATTCTTGTGGACTATGTGGTTATTCAGGTTCACAGAAACACCACCTTACAAATCACATGAGATTACACATTAGGGGAAACCCATATTCTTGTGAAAAATGTGTATATTCATGTTTTACTAAACAAGATCTAAGAAAACATATGAGACACCATATATAAAACATAATAAGAAAAAATACAAACAAATGCTGCACCCAAGATAAAAGACAGAAAAGCGTTTCAGATATAAAGTCTTGATAAAATCTATGCAGATCCATGTGTTTCCATCATTTGTAGCAACAAAGAATAGAGAATTAAGAACTCATAAAACCCATGGATTTTTTATCAAAAGCAAGTTTTTTGCTATCAATACTCCAAATTTGTAGCAAATAAAATAAAATCCTGGCTGAGAAATTAAAGAAAAGAAAGCGATGTCACTGCAAAGAAAAATAATTCACTTGTTCGACCCCAAAATAAACTGTCGGTTACGAAAGTCTCTTTGTTTTCAATTAAAACACAAATATCAGCTCTCATAATTAAAAAAGAGAATCACAATTGGCTTCATTCAGCAATGCATCAGAAACACGTCTTAAACTTCACCACCATTCATTAGAAATGCGGAAGCAGATGGTCAATAAGTGCAGAGTATGGAAATGTAGAGAAGAGCTCAGTTGTCAAATGTCAAACTACAAGAATTACAACGACCGAAATAAAGAGTTACTGCTGCTATTCAACATTGTAACATACAACACCCTGTGTCTGGAGATTAACCAGATATCTTAAGCTTCATAACTTTAAATTATGACTCCCTCAATTGCAATAACAACGGCCACCCTAGCACAAAACAAGACCACATATTGAAAACGGAAGCTCTAGAATAGATCGATTTGTTGCAGAAAAATTGTTTCAGATAAAACAATTTATCGCCTCTTACAGTGCTGTGACTGCTGGAGAACATAACCTGCAGGCTCATTATCTTCTTGTATATAATAAGAGACACAATTTCAACCTCTGGACAACAAAAGATGGCACATAAAAACTTATTATGTTTACGTCCTTAGCCATTACGTTACCTTTGACAGGACCCCTTCACAATGTAACTAACGACTGCAATTACATACACATTATTTCGTTATATTAAAAAATTACATTTAGTCCGAGGAGCGCCATGATCATCATCGTTCTAATTTAAAAAGGAAGTAGATAAAATTTCACCCTCACTTACACGTACACATAATCTTACCTCTTTAATCCGACAAAATAATGATTTCTCCCTGTTAAATATCCGTCGCCACTGATTGGATGAGAAATATTTATTCTACAATTCTGACATTCGGTTATACCACCAAATATACGAACACTTATCAACTATTAAAACGCTACCATTTTTTAAAGATATTTTTTCAATGAACTAAAAGAAAATGTTTTACAAATAAATCCTTTTTTCAATGACTTTTTTAAAAAAATATTTTTTCAGTGAAGTAAAAACAAATTTTTCACTAATAAATCCATTTCCTGTTTGACTTTTAAAGATATATTTTCAATAAATAATTATTTTACAAAAATAATCCTTTTTTTTCAATGATTTTTTTAAAGATATTTTTTCAATGAATAAAAAAATTATTTTACAAAAATAATCCTTTTTTTTTCAATGAGTTTTAAAGGATATTTTTTCAATGAATAAAAAATTATTTTACAAAAATAATCCTTTTTTTTTCAATGATTTTTTAAAGGATATTTTTTCAATGAATAAAAAATTATTTTACAAAAATAATCCTTTTTTTTTTCAATGATTTTTTAAAAGATATTTTTTCAATGAATAAAAAATTATTATTTTACAAAAATAATCTTTTTTTTTCAATGATTTTTAAGATATTTTTTCAATGAATAAAAACAATTATTTTACAAAAATAATCCTTTTTTTTCAATGATTTTTTTAAAAGATATTTTTTCAATGAATAAAAAATTATTTTACAAAAATAATCCTTTTTTTTCAATGATTTTTTAAAAGATATTTTTTCAATGAATAAAAACATTATTTTACAAAAATAATCCTTTTTTTTTCAATGATTTTTTAAAAGATATTTTTTCAATGAATAAAAACATTATTTTACAAAAATAATCCTTTTTTGTCAATGATTTTTTAAAAGATATTTTTCAATGAATAAAAAATTATTTTACAAAAATAATCCTTTTTTTTCAATGATTTTTTAAAAGATATTTTTTCAATGAATAAAAAATTATTTTACAAAAATAATCCTTTTTTTCAATGATTTTTTAAAAGATATTTTTTCAATGAATAAAAAATTATTTTACAAAAATAATCCTTTTTTTTTCAATGATTTTTTTTAAAGATATTTTTTGAATGAATAAAAAAAATTATTTTACAAAAATAATCCTTTTTTTTCAATGATTTTTTAAAAGATATTTTTTCAATGAATAAAAAATTATTTTACACAAATAATCCTTTTTTTTCAATGATTTTTTAAAAGATATTTTTTCAATGAATAAAGAATTATTTTACAAAAATAATCCTTTTTTTTCAATGATTTTTTAAAAGATATTTTTTCAATGAATAAAGAAATTATTTCACAAATAAATCTTTTTTGCGTTTTTTTAAAAAGATATTTTTCAATTAACTAAAAACGATATATTTCGGAAATAAAACAATAAAATTATTAAAATATTTATTTTTAAATTCCTAAGAAAATCTTTGTTTTTTTTTCATTTTTTTTTTTTTAAGAATTAATTTTTTCTATACATTGGTCAGGCGGTGTTCTAGTTTTTTGTACACTTTTGGAAATGCCCGATGAATGGGGGGCACTGAAATGCAAATCTTCTGCATTTCTTAATACAAATGTTTTTAATCACATTTTTATACGAAGATTATTTTGATTACTTTGATTATTCTAATTACTGTTTTCAGCTTCAACTAAACAAATAATAATGAAATGTTCAGTCTTTAATAATATGATGAATTTCATGTTTTCATATATTTTACATTTTAATGAATTGGGTACACATAAAGGAAAATTACTGCAGAAATCAAAAAATTCTTAATCATTGACAAATATAATCTTAACTTGATAGGAAAACAATTCGGCACACGTAACTAATTTCCGGGCATTTTTACACTATCGACGAAATAACGATTACACCGTGTTGCAGGGAGGTGAATCTAAATTCATTGTTGATTTTTTTTCTTTAAATAATTGCACGTTTAAATCGTGTTTTTTATTTTGATTAGGCACCGCCAAAACTGGGGGGGCAGGTCAGTACTTTTTGACGGACCGTCTTTTTAAAAATCTACCAAAAATCAGGTAATTATCCGATCAATACGAAATTTTCAGCGATTATTAGGAGAAGAATGAACTTTATAACAGTGTACTTATTTTTCATAAACGATATTTATATATATATATTTTTTTGCTTACAACCCCCCCCCTTGTTTTGAAGTGGGAACAAATATGCTTAAAATAATCATCTGAAACTGAACAAAACATATTGTGTTGTTGTAAGGGACAGAATTATAGATTAAAAAAAAAAAAAAAAAAAAATTGTTTGCATACCTTATTTTGACGTCTGAATATCAGAACTTCGATTGTGTTTAATTATCCCGCTTTTGAGTTTTGAAGTGTGAAATTCGGTGAATATGTTAAGTAAAATAATTAATTTAAGTTAAGCAAAACAAAAAAAAAATTTTTTTAATATTTATACGAAAAAAGCCATTTTAAAATTTTTGATAAATAAATTAACAATTTTTTTTTAGCGAGCCGAATAATGCATGACCATTATTAAACAGAGCATGCTTTGAATAATCGATACAAAAAAAAAAATTCGATAAATATTGTGCCCTTTGTGTTAAAAATAGCATCATTTTTTTCGATCTCGTTTGAAAACGTTTGCCGCCTTTCGACTACGGTGGACCAAACGCGCTGAAATAATTTTTTTTTATTCTGCTTTAAATTGCCCCCTCCCCCCATTTTGGGGAGCCTGGCCCCCACACACATACACATTAAAAACCAAACTCATACAAATGGTCACCCATCTGGTACTGGCCAGCCTCAGCTTAATAATACATTGAAATTTTCGTCACTGAAAAATAAGTTTTTTTGGCCTGTTTAGTCTTCCATAGTTTTCGTCTCATCGAAAGAAAACGTAAACAGAGTCGATCTGAACTCTTCGGCGACGCGAAATATCTGGTTACATATATGAATAAGTGGAATTATTTGAAATTCAGGTACTTATATTATAATATTTTTGCATATTCTCTTAGAAAATCATCCTAAATCTTAGTTAGACAATAAATGAATAAATAAATTATTTCAAAAACCCTTTTTTTTAAATATTTAAGTACGTTTTTTGTGCAAGACAAAAAATAACAATTGTTAACTTTTTGGGAAAATTTAACATTTAAAATTGAATTAAAAATAGTAGAAAAAGTTTTACATTATTCTGTTTTCTATATGATAAAATTCAGGGTTTTATCTTTCTGGAAAAAAAAAAGTTACTCAGAAATAATAGATTTTAATAAATGTAATTTAGTTTTAAAAAACAACAACAACTTGATTTTGCGGCCATTTTTGGCGGTGCCTAATTTTGATTCTTTTATATTTTCATGTTTTATTGCTAATGAAACAAAACAACGAAACAAAAGTTGTATCAATTTACTAAAGAAGTCAAAACAAACGAAACGAATTTTTCTGTTTTGAACAAAAAATAAAAAACGAATTCATCCCGATTTTTTTTCATTTTGTATTGAATTCCTGGACTGAAAGGTAAGTATATTTTTTTACGGCCGTTGATATTCGCAGCCGGCTGCGGCTATTCTAAAATGCTATTCGCAGCCGGTCGCATCAGCTGACCGGAAGTGACGTCAGACAAATCTTAAGTAAATTCTTGGCTAGAATTGTAAAAATAATTTGTTTTCTTTTGTAATAGAATTTAACAATTTCTTTCATTTTGAGCTGCTTTTTTCTCCCGTTTATTTTTGTTTTCTACAATTAATAAACCAGTTTACAAGTAAAAAATAAGTTGTTTTAATTTTTAATTACCAACACAGTGGCGAATTTAATTTTTCTCTCTCCCATTTTTTATTTTGAGCGGAGAATTTAACATGTCTTTTCATTTTAATTATTTGTATTAGTTTTTCATTACTAACACAGCGGAGAATTTGGGGTACTCATGCAGAGAACGGCATGGGCGTGGCTTATCACTTGCTCAGTTGCGAAATATTTTTGTTTTTAGTAAATAATTTGTTTTTTTTGGCAAAGTTTATTTTTAATAAAATTAGCGTATTTACTGATATTTTTGAACCGCGATATTACCATTCTTTCATAACACTGATCACTTTAGTCCTGCCTTCTTACACAGGTTTTCGGGTCGCTGACAACGAATCTGATAATCAACCCCACAGCAAATTTACCGTTTAGATGGTATTAACCCCTGGAGCCTGCTCTGCCTGTCGCCATTTTACAGGCTTCGTTGCCCGCCCGCTAGGTGTATCAGAATTTTAGGCGGAATTTTTGACACCCCCAACAAAAAACTGCGAATAAAATATATAAAACTCGTAATTTCTGTTTTTAAAGTGGGTTGCTTATTTTCCTTATGAAATATACTTCCAAAATAAACTATTACAGTCGTTTAAAACATAATAGAAGTATTATTTTTTATTTTTTAAAAACAATGTTTACAAAATGTCTAAGCGCGTTTCTCCGATGTTACAAGCAGCCATTTTTTTACGTATACAAATACATTGATTTTTACGAGTTCACTTTTTTTTTTTTTTAACTTTTTTAACTTTAAAAATCGATCTAAATTTTTCTATTAGTTCAATTTTTACGTAATTTTCAGGTTCAATGTGAAATTTTATGCTCTTTTCAATAAACTGAATATAAATTTCTGGTAAGGTTTTTCTTTTATAATTTTGAGATCAATACCGTCGACTCGACAACTTCCGGTTTCGCCGCCGGCCGGCTGCGAATAGCATTTTAGAATAGCCGCAGCCGGCTGCGAATAGTCACTTCGTTTTTTTACACGTATGAAATAAATTCCATTAAATCCATTTAAACATTTTATTTTTATTGCAATACAATAAGCAATATTGATTCAACCATGCTTTATAACAAACATGAAAAAAAAAAAATGAATCTTCGATTTAAAAATCTCCGAAAAACATATTATTCAGTTTGACATTTAGATTTTTAAAATGTTTTTATTTATATAAAACTTATGTGGTTTCTTAGAAAATAATAATTTTTAACATAAACAGAAGAAGTTGATTGAATTGTTAAACAACTGATCAAAAAATTGTTTTTTCGGTTTTTAATTGTTTTAACATTAAAAAAATAAATATTTTCACGTCTACACTTACTTCATATGTCGCTAGAAAATTGTGTTTGATTTTTTTATATTTCATCCAATATTTATAAAATGAGCCCCCATCACCAATTAGAAATTTGACGTAAAAAAAATATTGGTGAATTTTTACAATCGAACCAAGTATAGTTTTTCCTCTAAAAAACTTCTAACACTATTTTGTGAAGAGAGTGATCCACTGATCCGCGCTATTTTTTAAATCGTATTTCCACGTTTAATTAAAGTTTTATGATATGTTTTATTCAATTGTAAGGTTAAAGTACAGAATAGGTACAAAACACCGTACTCCCCTGTTAAAAATGGCCTTTTGAATAATAACGTTATTATTTCAGCACGGATCACTCCCTGCATGAGTACCCTCTATTTTATGTTATTTATTTTTGTCATTATTTCTGAAAAGCCATTAGAAAACAAAACTTAAATTAAGATTTTGCTCTATAAATGTAACGTAAAATGAATTTAGTTTTGATTTTGGAAGGTAGGATTTGAGCCCACACGTTGTTAACTATTCTGTACTTTAATCTAATAATTTAACAAACAAAAGATATTATAAAAATATCGTTTGTCATAACAAATATTGCAGAATATGTCACCGTGACATTTATTGCGTGGATTTCTTCGAGCATTTTATTTAGATTTTGATTTTTGAGCGATTACCTGGACTTCCACATGACAGTTTCATGTCAGACATTTGTTTTTCTTGTTCTAACGTAAGACTCGGGTTTTTTTCGGTTCTAAGTACATAAACGCTTAAAAATACATTAAAACACACAACTGATTGGCTTTCGGGGCAAGATCAAAGTGTAGTATCTGTTCATCGGGTGCTGGACTTCAATTTCTTGTTTTTTGTCTGTGGAGGAGAAATCCTTCACGAATGAGACAATTTTTATTTTTGCTCCTTTCTCCACATGAAAAAAACGACCCTGATGTCTAACTCTGTCCTGTGGGGAGGCACTGTAATTAGAAACACACAAAAATTTACATAGGTAGGTAGAAGAGTTATTTATTTTGCATTTGCTAACATTTATTTGTTATATATTTTATTTTTATCGCTATTTCCTTTGTGAAAAATACAATTTTTGTTTAGTAAAAGTAATTTTTTATATAATACAACCTTGTTTTCTAAATAATAACGTTATTAATAATGAGGTTTTTTTTTAATTATATAATACAACCTGGCTTTCTAAATAATAACGTTATTATTAATCAGGTGGTTTTTAAAAAAATATTTTTTATATAATACAACATTGCTTTTATTATTAATGAGGGCGGGCTTTTTAATTGAAACAGAACAGAAAAAAACAATAAACGAGTAAAAATGGCAACCTTAATTTTCATATAACACAACATATTAGCATGATTATGCACTTATGTTACCGTGTACTTATGTACTTATGTTACTGTGCTTAAATAATAACGTTATTATTTTGAAATCTATTTTTAACGTGAGAAGGTGTTTTGTAATTGCATACTATCACCTTACAATTTAATAAAAACGAGGAGGATATGGTCTGCAAATAATTACTCATCTCAAAGAATTCCAATTAAATAATATACCATCCATTCGGTACAGAGATGACAATAGAAGATCAGATAACAACAAAAAGAAATATTTATAATACCAAAAAATCCAACCTTGATCTCTCTTTGGAGCCCATTGGGCAGCGAACAGAGACGTTGAATCTCTACTCTTCCAAGTGGTGCAGTGGATAGACATTGAATTTCTCGTTTCCGGATGATAATTTTCTGAAGATAGCAGTTTAAGTCTTACCCATCAGTTGGTCAAAAACGCGATGAGACGATAACAACTATGAAAGGCAGTAATTACTGTAGATACAGTTAGGTAAGTCAGCATTCCTACCCCGTGGCAGTATACAACCTGAAGAAGGCCACAGGAATAGTTGGCCGAAACGTATACAAATTACTCATCTCAAAAGAATTCCAATTGATTAAATAATATACCATTCGGTACAGAGCCGACAATAGAAGATCAGAAAACAAAAATGTGGGGTTATTAGACCAAAACATCCAACCTTGATCACCCTTTGTGGCCCGTGGCAAAGTCTACGAATAAATATGAAAAGAGGATTTTAATTCAAAAAATTAAATACCAGAAGAAAGAATAAATTACGACTTAAAAATAAAAAAAAAACATTTGATCACTTAAAATGTTTATGTCTATGTTCATTTAAAATTCTACATTCAAGTATTAGCATGAAAGCAGCAATTTGTTACATTTGGTGCATCTCACTCCTGGACAGGATTCGAAAGAATCGCCAACCTGATACGTCCTGAGCTTTCATTTAAGCTTCAACTTCTGTCCCATCGACGAAATGTTGCATCTTTCTGCCTGTTTTACAAGTATTTTAATGGTGGATGCTCCAACTAACTACAAGCCCTTGTATCCTCTTGATGTAAATACTCCCGACAAACTTGACAAGCAACAAACTCCAACCCTTACACAGTAGAGATCCCTAAATGTAAGAAAGTCTTCTACCCTAATAGTTTCTTCCCCAGAACTGTTAGACTTTGAAATCCCTTCTGAGTTCCTGCTTCCCTAACTGTACTGACATGCAGAAGGTCAGATGTAATGTGACATTATATCCTTACAGCTTCTGTCCCAGATAGTAGCCTCCTACGTTCAAGTTGAACTGTGCCTTGTTTGGGGTGATAATTATGTAAAAATAAGTAGATAACACATCTATACTGGAACAACTTTCTGATAACAGTGAACTAGAAATATTAGAGTGTTATTAATTAAAGCTAAACACGTTTTTTATGTGTTCAATCTGTGACAGCAGTCCTGGAGGCAGGCGGCCAAGAGTGATATGTGCGACACTCAGAACTCAAAACCCATCCGATATGACACAAAAAGGCGACATATGCTCGGCTTGGACCATGTCTTAAGACCAACTGACCCATGCTTGACTGCTGTTGGCAAGAAACCCTTCTCCACTTCAATGTTCAAATGTCTCGTTTGAATATTTGCTACTATCATTGAGAACTGCACCTGCAGTCAGCTCCACCCAAGTTCCTAGGCTTTTGTCCTTGATGCGGCGCCCTTCAACTTATTGCAACATCATTTTGGCCAGAATCCGCTATTTTCACAGAACCCTTTACCACTTTGGTCTTCAAAGGTCTCGTTTGAATATTTGTCACAAAGGGAGGCGGCCAAGGGCGGTGTGTTCGATGCTCAGAACTTAAAACTCGACTGATAGGGCATAAAAAGGCGACATATGTTTGGGTTTGACATCGCCTTAATTTGCATTTGTCAAATTTGAGGATATAAAAAGCTGGTATTTCATTGATTAGAAGAGTGTTTTTGTTAGCTAACTCAATGTTATTTTGTACGTACTTCACGTGTCAGTGAGAAAAAGAACGACAGATGTTTTTATATTGCTAACTTGCGTGCCAGTAAGAGAAAAGAGCAACATATTTCTTTCTGCATGAAACGATATTTTGCTGTTTAAATCTTTAATTTCAACACAAGAATACTCAATAAGGTTTCAACATTAAACAAATCGAATACTAATATGTGAATGATGATACTAAAAATATTGAATTTCGGGTATTTTTTTTATTTACAGATGTTCCTGATTGAACGGCTTTCTGGAATTATAATAAGTCATATTACTTTTCAACATCATTTTATAAAAAAATGATTGACTTATTTGTGAAGACAACAAAATCGTTTGTTCGAAAATGAATTTTAAAAATTTTATTATTCAACAAATTTTCTGAAATAATGGAGAAAATTGTATATCTCGAATATTTTGTTTGTGAAACCTGCATTTACTGTTCAAAGAAATTAAAATGTATGAACAGATTGAATTACAAATTGTAAAAAAATATACGCATTAAGAAAACGATTTTATTCTCTAAAAGATCATATTCATAGCACCAAGAAATATATCCTACATATTATTATAAATTATGTGCCTGTTCTAAATTTTCTTAAAGAACGAAGCACAAATTGCAGAAAATATTTTTCTTGGAAAAACTAACTATATTCTGTATATTATGAAAAACCATATCACCAAGAAATATATCGTACAGAGGAAACACAAAGTAAATTCTAAATTCTTTGACAGTCTATGTCTGTTCTCAAATTTGTTTTGATAAAAATCCAAGGACAAAATATTATATTATTTAGAACATTTCTGATAATCTTGTTCCAGGATCAGTTTTAGTGAAACATGCAGGTCTGTAGTGAAGAAAAGCCACATTCTTGTGAAGTGTGTGGATATTCTTGTTCTCAAAAATTAAATTTAATGATACATATGAGAACACACACTGGGGAAAAGCCATATTCTTGTGAAGTGTGTGGATATTCTTGTTCTAGAAAATCAAAGCTAGAGAAACATATAAGAACTCACACTGGAGAAAAGCCACATTCTTGTGAATTCTGTGGATATTCTTGTTCTCTGAAATCAAATTTAGTGAGACATATGAGAATTCACACTGGGGAAAAGCCACATTTTTGCAAAGTGTGTGAATATTCTTGTTCTGACAAATCCAGCTTAGTAATACATATGAGAACTCACACCGGGGAAAAGCCATATTCTTGTGAAATGTGTGGGTATTCATTTTCTGAAAGAAAAAAATTAGTAAGACATGTGAGAACTCATACTGGGGAAAAGCCACATTCTTGTAAATTGTGTGAATATTCGAGTTCTGAAAAATCAACATTAACGATACATATGCGAACGCACACTGGAGAAAAGCCATATTTTTGTGGATTATGTGAATATTCTGGTTCTCAAAAATCAAATTTAATGACACATATGAGAAGACACACTGGAGAAAAGCAACATTCTTGTGAAGTGTGTGGATATTCTTGTTGTGAAAAATCAACTTTAATGAAACATATGGAAAATCACACTGAGGAAAAACCATAATCTTGTTAAGTTTGTAACCAATCAAGTTTAGTCAAACCCATGAGAAATCACTGCGAAAAAGCCATATTAATGTAAAATATGTTACTATTCTTATTCTAAAACCTTTATTTTAGTGATACGTATAAGAAATATATTCAATTAATAAAAATATTTTCATTCAAACCATGTCAATTGATCGTTCTCAGCGGAAGAACAGAATATAGTACATCTGAAGAAGGAACAAATTGGTTTAAAATTATAAAGTCTTCAAAAGATATAAACATTTTACCAAATGGACTCATAAAGCATTGAGAAATAGTTAGTCACAACCAAAGACGAAACTGTTATGTGCATAGTCTTGTAATAAAGTTTAGAATTTACACTGAGAAAAATGCAAAGAAATGTAAATGTAAGAATTAAAAAAAATGGTGAATGTAAGGAGAAATTCGAACAATTGCAATTAAAATAATGAACAGAATCTTTATATATCTCGGTTGAAATGTACGAAAAGGCAGGTGAATTTCAATCATCCAGTAAGCATGTACCATTCTCAGCTAGAACAAAATGATTGGACAATTTTAAAGAAAAAAAGAGTAATGAATATCTCAATGTAAGTAAAATACGGCTGAAATGCAACACTGACGTTTACTACAATTCTTCGATTGTCATTAGATCCATTTGGTAATCGAGAAAACGTTGTTTTTTTATATTAAGATGCGGAAAAAGTATAACACGATATTTCACTAAGCAACGATAACAATCCTGCTTTGATTTTCATTAGGCCGTAAATGACAAAGTTCTCTCTGATTCTCTCTCCTCTGATCTTGAGCGTGGGGGGAGAGGTGGCTGGTTACTTTTAATGCATCTAAAACCAAGCCCCTGTCATCAACGCTCTGATATCCATCTGGCATCAATTGAAATGGATTGTTCTCATCTAAGGGAAGCTCCATGTTTTGATAACCTCCTGGGCTTGACCTTTACTCCTGACCTGAAATGGAACACGTACATCAAGTCAGTTGCCAAGGTCGCTGGAAAAATGGTAGGATCCTTCTACCGCTCATAAGATATCTCACTGCTGTTGCGATTCTCTATCTATATAAAAGCTAAGTACGTCTAAGGATGGAGTCCTGCGGCCACATCTGGACAGGAGTTGCTAAAAACAGCTTATCCTGTTCTGACAGTATAAAATAGGCTTTGTGGCGTAGTGGGGATGTCCTTTTCTCTTCCCTGCAACCTCTCTCCCACAAGAGAGACGTGGCGAGCCTGTCTTGGTTTTATCGGTACTTCCATGGCATGTGCTCGTCTGGGCTCCAGTCTCTGGTCGCCCCTCGCCAATCTTTCACGATAAACACCTGTCTAGCTGAAACCACTGTCAAAAATTTTCCCCACTCTTTATCTGTGCCAAAACCAAAATGTAGATTCCATGAACAAAGATTCTTTCTTAGAATTGCACGTCTGTGGAACTCTGTTCCTTTTGCCTGTTTCACACCTGACTACAACCTGGATGTCTTCAAGTCTAACGTAAACAAATTCCTGATGGACCGCCCCCTTAAGTAAGACACTTTATCAAATATCCAATACTAACGATTACTACGATACTATCCCATTGATTACTGTACACGCAATAACCCTTATACCTAAGTGGCTACTGGGCCTTGATAAGTGGTGAGTACCTTGTAAAAAAATCCATTTGGTAATCGAGAGAACATTGCTTTTTTATATTAAGATGCGGAAAAAAACTATAACACGATATTTCATTAAGCAGCAATAACAATCCCGGATGTGAACAAATTAAAAGAAATCTTCCAAGTAAAAATCTTTTTTCTTTTATTCTTAGTTCAATCTTTATGCCAGCTGAAATACAAAATAGTCAAATTACAACGAAACCAATCTCAAATCTATAATCTGGCAAGGTGCCGACTAAAATTAAAATATCTCTTCAGCATGGCTACCTACAAGGTCATATGAGCTAATGACTGTGGAGCTACTATTAGTAAGGTTTAAAAATTAACAAGCTTGAGACGCCATTAGACCAAACCAAATATTGTCCTAGAATTCACCAAAACTATAAACTCCACAAAAAAGACATAATATAGTTTAATAGTTTATTGAGAAAACGAATTAGTTACTACCAATTCGCTTACTTGAAGTATAACATATTCAGAAATCAAATGCAACCCTTTCCTTCCCACTAGAACCAAATAATTATATTTTATTTCATCACAAGAATATAAATATCTTTTAAAAAGATATAGTAGATAAAATAAAGTAAACAATCAGTTTATATGAACAAACCTTCATTTGCACAAATCCAATTGTTGATGCTGATATCGAAAATTTAATGTCTGAATAAAACTCAAAGTTGATAGAAAGAATTCATAAGCAATGTAATGCCCATTCAATAAAAGACAATTGTTTTATATGGTTTCGCTTTTCAAGATATGGAGGAACGAGAAATTCTTTATTCGAAACTCAAATACAGTTGTTTTATATGGTTTCGCTTTTCAAGATATGGAGGAACGAGAAATTCTATATTCGAGACTCGAATACAATTGTTTTATATGATTTCGCTTTTCAAGATATGGAGGAACGAAAAATTCTTTATTCGAAACTCAAATACAATTCTGCTCCAGAAGAAATAATAGCTATTACTACGACCAACAAATAACTAATAAAAAATAGTTTACCACGAAAAATGTACATATCTCAAAAGGTGTGATAGAACAAGTAAAAACTGCCATTTTCAAAACACTAAAGCAAATGATTAATTTACAATTAAATTTCCACAAAACATATTTAATAAGTAATAAAAATTTACGTTGACGTGAAAATGAGATTTTGTTTATTTTCAGAGATCTATAAAAATAAATTATATTGGAGATATATAAAGTAAATTATTTTTATAGATCTATAAAAATACATTATGTTTAGAGATCTATAAAAAATACATTATTTTTCGAGATCTATAAAAATACATTATTTTTAGAGATCTATAAAAATAAATTATTTTTAGAGATATATAAAAATACATTATTTTTAAAGATATATAAAAATAAATTATTTTTAGAGATCCATAAAAACAAATTATTTTTAAAGATATATAAAAATAAATTATATTAGAGATATATAAAATAAATTATTTTAGAGATCTATAAAAATACATTATTTTTAGAGATATATAAAAATACATTATTTTTAGAGATCTATAAAAATACATTATTTTTAGAGATCTATGAAAATACATTTTTTTTAGAGATATATAAAAATATATTATTTTTAAAGATCCATAAAAATAAATTATTTTTTAAGATATATAAAAATAAATTATTTTTAGAGATCTATAAAGATAAATTATTTTTAGAGATATATAAAAATACATTATTTTTAAAGATCTATAAAAAGAAACATTTGAAACAAAAAAAATGCCAATTTCTCAAACAAGGATTTTTATCAGACATTACTTATCAACATGGAATTAAATGTCAAAAGTTAAATTTTCTCAAATGGCTTTCTTGTAGATGAGATTTTTATATCGAAATTGCACGATGTCATTGAAGCCAATCATGGGATTCATGCTCTATAGGTATTTTGGAAGGAATGCTTGAATAACGCAACTCCCACAAAATTGATTTAGCATTGCAATTTATTTAGGATATGCTCACCAATGCTTAAATAAATAACGCATCCCCCCTCCAAGAATCATTTATTGTAACACAATATCCCCACCAAAAAATATTAATTCTAAACTCTAGATCAACTGATAAAATTAATTATCCTCATTTAATATTGGCATTATTAACTTTAACATTTACCTTAGTTATGACAGTATGTTTTCAAGCTGAAAATTTGGTTATATTGTAAAGCTTATCAAAACTAAGTATTTTATATCTTCTACAATAATTTAATGCACATCTTTTAGAAATGAAATATTTTTTATCACTATTTAAAGCATTGTAATTTGGATTTTATTTCGGCGAACACATATTGAATTTTCTTATTAATACCATCAATATTCTAATAAAATTTTTATTCAATTGTTTAATGTTATTTGATATGGATTTTATTTTAACAAATACATATTTAATTTTCTTATTAATATCATCAATATTTTAATAAAATTTTTATTCAATTGTTTAATGTTATTTGATATGGATTTTATTTTAACAAATACATATTGAATTTTCTTATTAATATCATCAATAGTTTAATAAAATTTTTATTCAATTGTTTAATGTTATTTGATTTGGATTTTATTTTAACAAATGCATATTGAATTTTCTTATTAATATCATCAATAGTTTAATAAAATTTTTATTCAATTGTTTAATGTTATTTGATTTGGATTTTATTTTAACAAATACATATTGAATTTTCTTATTAATATCATCAATAGTTTAATAAAATTTTTATTCAATTGTTTAATGTTATTTGATATGGATTTTATTTTAACAAATACATATTGAATTTTCTTATTAATACCATCAATATTCTAATAAAATTTTTATTCAATTGTTTAATGTTATTTGATTTTGATTTTATTTCAACAAACACATATTGAATTTTCTTATTAATATCATCAATATTCTAATAAAATTTTTATTCAATTATTTAATGTTATTTGATATGGATTTTATTTTAACAAATACATATTTAATTTTCTTATTAATACCATCAATATTTTAATAAAATTTTTATTCAATTGTTTAATGTTATTTGATATGGATTTTATTTTAACAAATACATATTGAATTTTCTTATTAATATCATCAATAGTTTAATAAAATTTTATTCAGTTATTTAATGTTATTTGATTTGGATTTTATTTCAACAAACACATATTGAATTTTCTTATTAATATCATCAATATTTTAATAAAATTTTTATTCAATTATTTAATGTTATTTGATTTAGATTTTATTTGTACAAATACATATTGAATTTTTTTATTAATATCATCAATATTTTAATAAAATTTTTATTCAATTATTTAATGTTATTTGATTTTGATTTTATTTCAACAAACACATATTGAATTTTCTTATTAATATCATCAATATTTTAATAAAATTTTTATTCAATTATTTAATGTTATTTGATTTTGATTTTATTTCAACAAACACATATTGAATTTTCTTATTAATATCATCAATATTCTAATAAAATTTTTATTCAATTATTTAATGTTATTTGATTTAGATTTTATTTGTACAAATACTACTCATTTACTTAATTGTCTGTTGGATACCATTAATATTCTTGCAATAATTTTTTACAATTATTGTAATATGTTCATGTTTTCTAATTTCATTGTCATCCTTCAATGGGTTGGTATTTTTTAAAATTCCATATTTTCAATTAGATTTGTATAAGTATTTCTCGGCTGAATAACCTCTATATTCTGACAATAAAGTTATTTATCACCGTATAACTTTGTTTTTTATTGATCATAATCAACCCCCACCATAATAATAATGTAATTTATAAATTTTAATGTAGTTGCACTGTGGACTACGTGGGTCGAATGTCGTTATGACTTTATAGTAGAGTTCAATTGCGCGTACCTAGCAAAATCAGGAATAGAACTTATCTAGAGTTTTTTTATGAACACAACCGGTTCTTCTATAGCTGAATATTTGCTTAAAAAGCCGGCATGTGCCACAATTTTAACACTGACTTATTCACAATTCTATGTCATGCTCATTCGACCTATCACCTGAAGATCTTGGATACTATTTACGTTCGTTTGAAGAAGCCTTCTCTCTGCAAAAACAGATCATGTCTCTTAGGTTTGAACGTGATCAGTCTCAAAGTGATATCAAAAGATATTTAAAAAAGAGGCATTGCGGATGAGTTTTAAAAGAAGAGTCAATTCCTCTAAGGGAAGTAACTCTATTTTACTAAATACGACGGTTGAAAAGAACTTGCTTGTGAAGAGTGCGACGTTTGCGAGAAGAAAGAACTGATTCGTTCAAATTTGAAAAGAATTTCTGGCGTTTATATCACTTAACACAAATTACTTAGCTTGTCGCAGCACGAGGGAGGAGAAAGCTATCTCGGCTATTATGGCTTTCGGTCCAAAACTCATACTTCTTGTGCGCTTTTTCGCATGCTCGTCACCTATTCAATACTAGCAAGGACACCCGGAGTAGATTGGGATCTTATGAGACAATGAGAAAAATTTTGAACATACCTGTTATTCTTAAGACAGAGTAAGTTTTTATGACTATGAATCATTTGCCATCTATAGCAAAATAATATTTTACCTACCTGTTTTCTTATTAAGACAAATTGTAAACAATAAGATGTGAGAGCAGGTGTCTGACTCTTGTTTTGGTTCTGTTGTTGGTGTCGGGGATCCCATATTGTAGATGGATTCCCTTTATTAGAAGGCTGTTGATTGTCTGACTGATTATTGTGGTAGGTAGCGTCTAGAAGGGCGTCATCTGCAGATCGTACAGCTTATGAAAACGATCAATGATAAGGGCATGTTTTATGAGCACATTTAAGACATTAAAATGAAGCACGCCAAAAAGCAGGTTACGAACATTATATATATACAAGGAATATTTATTTACACAGAATATTACGAACATTACATATATACAAAGAATATTTATTTACACAGAAAATTACGAACATTACATATATACAAGGAATATTTATTTACACAGAATATTACGAAGATTACATATGTACAAGGAATATTTATTTACACAGAAGATTACAAACATTACATATATACAAGGAATATTTATTTACACAGAAGATTACGAACATTACATATATACAATGAATATTTATTTACACAGAAGATTACGAACATTACATATATACAAGGAATATTTATTTACACAGAAGATTACAAACATTACATATATACAAGGAATATTTATTTACACAGAAGATTACAAACATTACATATATACAATGAATATTTATTTACACAGAAGATTACGAACATTACATATATACAAGGAATATTTATTTACACAGAAGATTACAAACATTACATATATACAAGGAATATTTATTTACACAGAAGATTACAAACATTACATATATACAAGGAATATTTATTTACATAAAAATTACGAACATTACATATATACAAGGAATATTTATTTACACAGAATATTACAAACATTACATATATACAAGGAATATTTATTTACACAGAAGATTACAAACATTACATATATACAAGGAATATTTATTTACACAGAATATTACAAACATTACATATATACAAGGAATATTTATTTACACAGATTATTACGAACATTACATATATACAAGGAATATTTATTTACACAGAAGATTACAAACATTACATATATACAAGGAATATTTATTTACACAGAATATTACAAACATTACATATATACAAGGAATATTTATTGACACAGAAGATTACGAACATTACATATATACAATGAATATTTATTTATACAGGTTATGAACATTACATATATACAAGGAATATTTATTTACACAGAATATTACGATCATTACATATATACAAGGAATATTTATTTACACAGAAGATTACAAACATTACATATATACAAGAAATATTTATTGACACAGGAGATTACGAACATTACATATATACAAGAAATATGTATTTACACAGAAGGTTACAAACATTACATATATACAAGGAATATTGTATGTATGTACACTAGCATGCACGTAGATAAAATATCATCGTATTCCAATCAATGCTTGGATTTGTCTCTCGTCTTCTACAGACATCAATAATGATCTTGTTAATCAATTGTTTCTTCATCCCAAACAGTTCCTCCTGCATTTCGTTTGTTCTTATTTTGAAGTATCTTCTAGACGTTAATTGTTCATATATGCTGTATAGAAACTGGCCATAGAACAGCTTGTGTTGTAGTATACTGATATTATATATATATTATATATATATATATAATATATAATATATATATATATATATAACATGAATATATACGTGTCAAATTGCATAGCATCTACATAACCATGTTCATGTAAATATGTCTCTTGATGTATATATAGTGTTCTTTCTGTTCTGTTAGTATACAGCATCTATGCTATTCTGTGTGCGGGTGTATGTACATATAAACCCTGTTAACAACTGAAACAAATAACGTATGATTTCTGCCTTGGTGGTTTCTTTTGCAGAGGGAATACATTTCCTCTGAAGATAACACTGTAAAACCAAGTAATATTTTCATATAAATTTATTCCATGGCTGTTACTTCTGTCTCAGTTGCAGTCAATTCTCTGTGTGTTCTACATCGTTACTAATTAGTCTATTTTTGCTTATATGATTTGCAGAAACATAGATGAATTTCTTATGAAGATTAGTTTACGAAGTTCATGAAGGTTGTGTCGTCTTTTATGAGCCATGCTTGGTGAAAACCCGATAAAATTGCATTGAAATGATTCATTTGTATTTGTTAAGCAACAACAAAAGATACACTTCAGACAATGATATTTCAGATATGCTGTATAAAACTAGTTAGATAAAGAGATTTTATGTTGTAGTAATTGCAAGCAAATCATGCTAATTCTTATCCTTGTTTTCGTTATATTGAGATATATTCAATGTCTACTTAATCTCTTGATTATTTCTTTATTTTCTAATGTTCTTCTAACTTTGGTGAGAAAACCAAGCTGGTGCCAAGTATACACCCTTTATTTTGTAAATTTCATTTTAAGATCCTAACATTCCCTTTAAGCACAATTATTTGAATATATCTGAAACATGGTTCGCCGGGTATATTTGCCAGATTGTTATTGATTTTTATTTTTTGTTAATTTACATACGTTAGTTTTAAAAGATCAAAGAGTTTTATACTTGATTACATTGCGATTTACATTTATATCAAAAGATTTGATTAAGGATTTACATGGTTTCGTTTATGGTTGCAAACATTTCAGTAGAGCTTCATCTTCCACAGTGTGAGTTTATGGTTGCCAACTGTATTTCAGCAGAGCTTCATCTTCCACAGTTTGAGTTTATGGTTGCCAACTGTATTTCAGTAGAACTTCGTCTTCCACAGTGTGAGTTTATGGTTGCCAACTGTATTTCAGTAGAGCTTCATCTTCCACAGTGTGAGTTTATGGTTGCCAACTGTATTTCAGTAGAACTTCATCTTCCACAGTGTGAGTTTATGGTTGCCAACTGTATTTCAGTAGAACGTCGTCTTCCACAGTGTGAGTTTATGGTTGCCAACTGTATTTCAGTCGAACTTCGTCTTCCACAGTGTGAGTTTATGGTTGCCAACTGTATTTCAGTAGAACTTCGTCTTCCACAGTGTGAGTTTATGGTTGCCAACTGTATTTCAGTAGAACTTCGTCTTCCACAGTGTGAGTTTATGGTTGCCAACTGTATTTCAGTAGAGTTTCTTCTTCCACAGTGTGAGTTTATGGTTGCCAACTGTATTTCAGTAGAACTTCATCTTCCACAGTGTGAGTTTACTGTTGCCAACTGTATTTCAGTAGAACTTCGTCTTCCACAGTGTGAGTTTATGGTTGCCAACTGTATTTCAGTAGAGCTTCGTCTTCCACATTGTGAGTTTATGGTTTCCAACTGTATTTCAGTAGAGCTTCGTCTTCCACGGTGTGAGTTTATGGTTGCCAACTGTATTTCAGTAGAGTTTCTTCTTCCACGGTGTGAGTTTATGGTTGCCAACTGTATTTCAGTAGAACTTCGTCTTCCACAGTGTGAGTTTATGGTTGCCAACTGTATTTCAGTAGAACTTCGTCTTCCACAGTGTGAGTTTATGGTTGCCAACTGTATTTCAGTAGAACTTCGTCTTCCACAGTGTGAGTTTATGGTTGCCAACTGTATTTCAGTAGAACTTTTCTGCAGTGTGAGTTCTTATATGTTACACTAAAATTATTATACGTCATTAAAGAGGATTTTCTGTTTTCTTATTTAAATGTATATCAGAGGTTTCTTTTAAAAATATATAATATTTTCGTTTTTTTTTGTACTTCAATAAGTTTTAAAACATTCTGCAATCTGTGTTTTGTTAACGCTCGGTCCACCAGCGATTGCTTCTAATTATGAGTGACGATTCGTTTTTATTAAGTCAGTTGCTCGTATCACAACCGGTAAAAAAATATTTTTTTAGAATCCGTATCGTTTTCAGATCATTTTTAATTTTCATATTATATTAAGGCCAAAGTCATTTGAGACTGCGGCATCGATAACGAGTGCAGTTCTTTCAGGCTTGTTCCATATTACAATGTCTGACTTCCTCCTATAATTACTGAGATGATAGAAATCTTCGTAAGATTCCATTTTTTGTCATACATGGGACCCTGGTATTTCATAATCTTTTTCCTCTCAAATCTATTTTACCCAGCACATTTAGGGACTCTGACTTCTACTAAGGTCGCTTTATTTTCCTTTTTATCCCATATTACTATGACAAGTTTATAGCTCAGTTTTCCCCCAGTGTAAGTCCTCATATGTTTCACCATATATGATTTTTAGAACAAGAATATCCACTTCAAAATATGTGGCTTTTCCCAAGTGTGAGTTCTCATATTTGCCACTAAATCATATTTTACACAAGAATATCAAACTCTAACAATTTGTCTTAGTAATTTTGATTTTTAAAAAAGAATGTCAAAACATTTCACAAGAATGTGGCTCTTCCCTTTTTTGTTTTATTTTACTTCAGTCGAAGTTCTCAGAAATCAAGGGGCCCACAACCTAGGGCTAATACTTGAAGTTTATATGAGATACATAGATATTCGAATGTTCCATTAAAGTTCTTTATCTCTCAAGTAGATAAATTGAGAACATAATTTTCCTCTCCCCAATTAACCATTTTTATACGTTGTAGTATATCTTTCATCTTGGTCTCTTCGTTTTACTGGATTTCAGGAGAAGAATTTATCTAGTCTGGTGGAGTATCCAGCTTCGTGCTATTACTTGAGGTAATATCACTTGGAGAAGGAGCACCATTCCTCGGAAAAGCAAATGTGGGTTAGCTGTACTGAGGAGATCTTATCTGGGTTGCGAATACTATGTGATTTTTTATATTTGGTCAGGGTTTACTTCTATGGAAAAAGTATCCTGATGCCAGATTGTTCTGACAAACCCATGCACAGAGAGGCCTTAGACACTCGAGGACAGTGTCTAGTAGACATTCAAGTTCTCCAAGTGTGAGTTCGCACATATATAATTAACTGTGATTTTTGAAACAGGAAGATCCAAACAGTTGACAAGAATGTGCCCTTTCCCTAATGTTAGTTCTCAATTGTGCGACTAACGTTAATTTATTCGAACAAGAATATCCACGCACTTCACATGTATGTGCCTGGTTTAGTTGTCATGTTTTATTATATCTGAATTTACAGAACAAGAATATACACACTCTACCAATGTGACTTTTCAATACAATCCATACAAGTGTGTGCCTTTACTACAACGTGAGTTCTCATCAGATGATTTTATAGAACAAGAATATCAACACTTTACATGAATGTGGCTTTTCCCTTTTTTATTTTACTTTTGTTAGATTGAAGAGATCAATGGGCTCCTTCCTGGAGCTAACACTTGATTCTATTACAGTTTAAATTTATATCCGAGGGTTCTTTTAAGAATAGACACTGTTCCCTTTATGGCTGCTATCTGTATTTCCTTACAACTGGGTTTTCCAGGGATTGTTTCTAAGTATTTTTGAAGGTTCTTTTTTATTAGGCCCGTTGCTTCTATCACAATCGATATAATGTTTATTTTTTTCACAGTTGTTTTCTGATCATTTTTTAGGTTCTGATATTTTGTTATCTTTTCCCGTTCTGCTTTATTAATGCCAAAGTCGTTTGGAACTGTGACGTCGATAATGAGTGCAGTTCTTTCGGGCTTGTTCCATATTACTATATCTGGCTTGATGGCCTTGTCTTTTATGTATCTGCCTGTATCTATGTCTTTGTCGTAGAACACTGCCACTTTTCCATTTGATGTTATTGGTGGTGGTTCATGTTCCCAGATGTTCGACGACTTATCTAGTTGCATCTCTTCACAGATCTTCCAGCGTAAGTATCTACATACTTTGTTATGGCGGGCAGTGTAATAACCATCGGCTAGAAGCATCTTGTGTCCAGGCATTAGGTGGTTTGAGCTTTCAACAGTGGAGTGACAGAATCTGCATTGGTCGTCTTTTTGTAGACCAGCCATTTTCTTAAATCCATTTGTTAGTAAGCCTTGCTCTTGTGCAGCTATATTTAATCGTTCTTCATCAAATGGAAATTTGTCACTTTTAAGCCATTGTATTGAAGCCTCCTTGTCAATGTAGTTCTGGTTCGGTTATTCCATGATCCTACCTGCTCTCTTATGTTGTTGCCATCCTTCTAGTCTTGTCTTCAGTTCCCTTTTTGTATACTCTTCTGTCTTCTTTCTGGCGATTATGGTTACTGGATTGTCCTATTCTATTGTGTTCTCCAGTGTTTTACCACTGAATTTTCACCAAGCGTTGTAGTTGACGTCTGCTGAGGCAGATGGTGTGATGTTCATTCACCATTTTTATTTTTGGGTCAGAAGAATATTTGATATATTGAAGCTTGGTATGCATAGTTAATTTCAGTGAGGCCTAAACCATCATCGTTCCGTGGTAAGTACAGCCTGTCCATGCACTCATGTTTGTAAATGGCTTTATGTAGGGCCAGAATTTTTCTGAGTTTTTACGTCAAGGTTATTGATGCAGTTCTGTGGCCAATTGATTATGCCAAATCCATAAGAGACAACGGGTATTGCCAATTGATTGATGGCAGTAATTTTGTTTTTTGGTGATAATTCTGATGAGAGAACTTTTTAAAAGTCGCTTGAAGTATTCTCCCTGTACTTTTTCTCTTATCTTCCATGTTCAAGTGTCTCATTCTTTTCTACTCCCAGGTATTTATAGACAGCATCTTCTTCAAGGTCTTCAATAGAGCCAATGTTAAGATTAAGATGTTCTCACGCTGTCTTTCTTCCTTTCTTTATGGTGCACTTAGCGCATTTGTCGAATCTAGGCTCCATGCAGATGTCCTCTGTATAATTTTTTACAATGTCTGTCTGAGAGACAAGTTGTGTCTCGGATTCCGCATAGAGTTTCAAGTCGTCCATAAACTGTAGATGGTTTACTCTTTTATTTCGCTCCTTCTTTCTGCCCATGCTGAGATTGTATCCAGTATTGGATCGTTTAAGTCGCTTACTTAGTGGATCCATTGTGAGGCAGAAAAGGAGCGCCAAGAGGCTGTCTCCCTGGAATATTCCTGGCTTAATCTTTATGTTTGGGGGTCTGTGTCCTTCCTTCAATGTGCTGAAGCGTAGTTGATGTGCATAATCTGGGCATTTGTTTTAGAAGCAATGATTTAATATCAGTGTGCACATTGTGCAGCTCCAAACAGCGAAGTACCAGAAATGAAGTATACTGTCAAAGTTTTTTTTATAATCAATCCAGGCCATATTTCTTTGTCTTCATCTGCACTCCTCTAATATTGTTCTGTGTACAAGGAGTTGATCTTTTGTGCCTATTTTTATGTTGTATCAGCGATTATCCCTGTTAGGAGCTTGTAGGTTGTTGTGAGGCAGTGGATTGGTCGATATTTCGTAGCCATGGGGGAAGGGGTCCTCATTTTTGGGAATAAGTGATGTACTGCCTACAGAAAGACACTCAGGCGGCTCTTCATTTCCACTGAGGATTCTATTGAATGCCTTGGCATAGTGATGATGAAGTGCGCTCAGTTTTTTCAGCGAGAAATGTAGTATGTGGTCTACCCCTGGTGTTTTGAAATTACTGCATTGAGCTACCTTCCTGCAGACAGCTTCCTTGGTAATTTTTAGAGCTGGCATCTTTTTTCTCCTTGTTCTCCTCTTTGGTGGTATTTATTCAATTGTTTTCTTTATGTACTTTAGTGTCCTCATAGGGTGGCTTCCAGAAGTTTTCAACTTCTTCTTGTGTTGGTGGGGAGCTCACCTTTATTTCTTCTTTAACGAGGCTCCTGTGGACCATTCTTAGGTTTGTTGCAAAAAGTTTATCCTTTTTGCTTCAAAGTTTTTGGTTTTATTTTTTATTTGTGCAACTAAGGCTTTTCTTTCAGCCTGATGTTCTGCCATCTTTGCTCTTAGCTGTGCTGGGTTTTGGAGGGAATAGTAAGTTTTCAACTTATTCACCTTCTTATTTAGTTTTTTACATAGGATTCCCAGGATAGGAATGCATATATATGGGCAGTTTCCTTTCGGAGTTAATTTATTTTCTATTTTTTTGTTTTCGTTTCCAGGCTGGGTTATATGATTTAGTCTTCATGTTTCCTCTTTTACTCTCTTGCTGTTGTGGTAAGTTTTAACTGAATAAACCAAGCTGCCCCGTATATTGTATGATTTATTTCACTCAGTGGTGCATTAATTTCATGGATATTTTTAGCTGGGATATTTGCTAAACAGGACAGACATTATCCCTCAAAGAATAAGACTTCTGACATGTTAACTTTTCCTTCTCAATCTCCTTCTTGTTTGGGAAGTGGTACTTGTGAGTTTTTGATATTTTATATTGGCGTATTCCATTGACCAAATCAATGTCCATTTTTTTTCCTATTCCACTGGCTTTGGGCAAATTCAGCAGTGTTAAATTTTGTGAAATCAATCGCTGCTTCACTAAAATCTTTCTTAATGTACTCTAACATATTTTAGGAGATATTTATGTATTTTAGATACAATTGAAAGTAAGCCCTTAGTTGTAGTTAGTGATGTTTTTTCTTTTGTCAAGAGATAAGATTTTAACTGAGCCTCAATTAGTGTTTTTTCCTCCCCTATTTTTCATACCTTGAATATGCGAAACAGTGAAAAATAATTTTCATCTCAATAGATCACTTACTTGGTTATAGTGTCTTTTCCTTGTCTTTGTTTTCTTTTGCCGGATTTCAGGACTAGAATTTGACTTGTCTGGTGGAGTGTCAAGCTTAGTGTTGTTACTTGTGAAAACATCACTAGAAGAAGATGCACCGTTATTTTCTCTCATATAACCCAGTACCTAGCAATATTGTGGGATCTTTTTTATTCTGGACGCCGTCCTGCCAGGTTCTTGATTTAGTTTTAATTTTCATTTAAATTTTAACGTATGATCAAGGTTTACCTGAAATTGAAAATATCTTCATACCAGAGTTCCTGGTAAACCCCTATACAGAGAGACTGAAACCCGAGTTTGGTGTCTGGTATGCATTCAATTCTCCCCAGTGTGAGTTCTCATATGTTTTATTAACGATGCTTTTCGAGAACAAGAATATCCACACACTTCACAAGAATGTGGCTTTTCTCCAGTGTGAGTTCTCATATGTGTAACTAATGTTGTTTTTCTGAGAACAAGAATATCCACACACTTCACAAGAATGTGGCTTTTCTCCGGTGTGAGTTCTCATATGTCTCACTAAATTTGATTTTTCAGTAAAAGAATATCCACAAACATTACAAGAATATGGCTTTTCCCCAGTGTGAGTTCTCATATGACTCACTAATTTGGGTTTTTTCAGTAAAAGAATATCCACAGACTTCACAAGAATGTGGCTTTTCTCCGGTGTGAGTTCTCATATGTCTCACTAAATTTGATTTTTCAGTAAAAGAATATTCACAAACATTACAAGAATATGGCTTTTCCCCAGTGTGAGTTCTCATATGACTCACTAATTTTGATTTTTCAGTAAAAGAATATCCACAGACTTCACAAGAATGTGGCTTTTCTCCGGTGTGAGTTCGCATATGTCTCACTAAATTTGAGTTTTCAGTAAACGAATATCCACACACTTTACAAGAATATGGCTTTACCCCAGTGTGAGTTCTCATATGTTTAACTAATTTTGATTTTTCAGTAAACGAATATCCACACACTTCACAAGAATATGGCTTTTCCCCAGTGTGAATTCTCATATGACTCACCAATTTTTATTTTGTAGTAAAAACATATCCACACACTTTACAAGAATGCAGCTTTTTCCCAGTGTGAGTTCTCATATGACTCACTAATTTTGATTTTTCAGTAAAAAAACATCCACACACTTTACAAGAATGTGGCTTTTCCTTCATATGTTTATTCATGTTTAAACAAAATTGCTCCAGGAGAAAGATTATCACTACCAAGTTATAAAAAATTTTAATCTGGAGTTGTTGATGCAAGTTAGATGCTAAATAAATTTCAAGCAGATTTGTCTGAAATGTTAAATTCGATATCTTATGATTAATAAAACCATTAAACAAAAATTTCACAAATTTTAATATGTGTGATGCTCTTATCACTATTTGCTAAACAATCCAGATAAAATAACTCTTCACACATATATGTCTAATAAAGTTTTGTGCAGACGTTTTTGTTGTCTGCAACGTAAGGAAATAATTGTGTATAGAATACTGTTTAAGGTGAAGGATGGTCCCTTAATATTTATTAAAAACATTCAAGCAGGAACATCTGCAAATAAAACATAAATTAAATTTAATATTTTTAATATCATTGTTTATTTTAATCGTGCAAACAAACCTAGAAACATAACCTTATAAAACATTTAAAAATCACAGAAATAAACACGTAATTCACATTCATATTGTTTAAATGTTTTATTCTATTCATAGTATTTTGTAATAGATAAAGGCATTATGCAATTAATAAAGTAAAATAAACAATAATATAGTAATAAACAATAATATAGTAATAATTTGTAAAAACAATAAGCATAAAACTACCATAGTTGCTACAGATAATAATAAAAATATATTGCTAATAATAGAAATATAATAAGTTTATAATACAGGAAAAGTGAATTAAAATATTTAGTAAATTAAAGTTAATGATACAAATCAATATATAATCTAGTTACTTAGCAATGGATACTAATATGGTCTTTTAAACTAGCTTTCGTTTTAAGTCATATGTGTGGAAGTCATATGTGCGCTTATTTATAATGTGTTTGCTATTACACTGGACATTTTCCTAACATTACATATTTATTAATATTCATAATAATTTAATGCAACAGAATTAGGTTCTTATTTTTTTATTTTTAGAAACCAACAGTTTTTTCATGTAACAAATTTTTTCATCCAACGCTTTTGAATGTATTATTATCATTCCCATATTTTATTATACAAATGATATAAACAGTTTTAATAATCGATTATCGCAATTTTATTTTTTTTAATTAAAGTCTGGTAATACATATTCGTATACCATATACATTATATTCTTATTATTGTATATATTCTATATTATATTCTTAATACATTATATTCGTATTATTGTATATATTCTTAGTAGTTATTTTAATTTTTATTAAAATACTTTTTAATTTTTTAAATTCAAGAAATTGTTACTAGCATTTAACGAATTATTTCATCAAATGTATTTAGCATATTTTATTTATTCGTATATTTTTTAGTTTTTTTTAATGATTTTTATCCTAATCATTTTCATCTTCTAATAGTATAAATTATTAAAAGGTATTAATGTTGAAAGCTTAGTATGGATTTAAATATGGCCTGTGAAATTCAACTATTCAACTCATCGTCTACAAACTAATCTTCTCTCTTTCTTCTGCATATTAATGCTGACTCATTCCAATTCTGTATGGCAGAGCCTGCATTTGTTGTCATTACTGATACTTGTAATTTTCTTGAATGCATTGCTCATCAATCCCTCGTCTTGAGCAGCCATTATAACTCTTTCCTCGTCGTGGTGAGGGCTCTCCTTTCGAGCCAAAAAATGCTTAATATGAATTTAAATATGACCTGTAAAATTAGCCTATTCAATTCATGGTCTCCAAACAACTTCTTTCTTTATTCTGCATATTAATGTTGTATCTATAACCAGTAGATATTTTACTGTCTTTTAAACCTTTTTAATTCGCTTTAAAATTACGTTTTCTTTTACTGTTTTTTCTGGATTTTGGATCTTTATATCTCTTAAACTTTTTTAATTCGCTTTAAAATTAAATTTCCTTTTCGAACCAAGAAAAATAAACATTTTCTTCTTTGATGAACTGATGAAAAGTCTGATGATTTGTATGGTGTATGCAATGAAAAACGTGTAAGACGCAGTAATTTAAACAATATGTATGTGAATTAAATGTTTAATAAAGTTACATATACTCTTAAAATGTAAATCATTTCTATTGAGTTTAATAAACCGTTGCAATTTTAATATATGTTTATTAAATAAATAGATTATAAACGTGAACATTTTCATGTAATATGTACCATTGTTATAATCAGAGACATCTATCTAGGTTCATCAGGAAACGTTTGCTTTTTCCTTTATTAATGCACATGCATACACTTGATATAGGAATATGTAAATTTATCAAAAGTCTCGACAATTTATTAAAAGAGACGTATTTAATGCGTAAAACCTAAGTAATTCGATTGGGAAAACTACAGTAAAAATCAATACATTTATTTTTATTAGTAATTTCTTGTTTTCCGTATATATTTCTCAAATTTAAAGCATATTATTAAAATTTATAGATTGTTTAAGGATATCCGTTTATCGCTAATTCATCTGAACATAGAAATTGTTGTTACTACGTGTTTAACTTATCAGTGAGTTAATATTTAATCTTTATGTGACGAATTCTAGCTTGACTTACCAGCCCATTTAACGTCACTTTAACTATTGGTTAAAACAAAATTGTTATTTAATAATCTGTTAATACACAATTTACATAGTAAGGATGTTACAAAGCCTGCTTAAACCTTGCTAGAAAATTACATAAGAGTATCCTATACGTAAACAAAGCTACGGTTACCATATGTATTGTTTATTGTTGCCAAATATGGCTTCGTGCAACTACCAAGACCATATTTGTCTTAGACTTCTAAAAAAGTTTCAGGTATACGCTCTGCACCAACATACTTACTCCCGACCAATCAGACAAACATCAAAATCCAACCATTCTCCTTTGATGATGCTTGTAAGGCTTCTATTGTTTCAGACGAAAAAAGTTTAAAAATGGGGTTGAATTGTTTTATTTCAAAATATTTGTTCATTCTTAATTCATCTGAACGTTAAAATTATTTGGAATCATAGACGTTTAACTTATAAGTGAGTTTAATGTTTTATATTTAAATATTAATAAGACTAAATATTTAAATTATTAACATATAACAAACATTTAACGTAATTATATTATTTTGATTTTTAACTAAACATTTGATAACAATACAACTACCACATATAGATTAATATTTTCCTTGCTTGGGACAATTACATTTTCTATTTCTTCTCGTGTATTTCTCAATGTGTCAATCCTATTATTCCAAACCAATGAAGAAAAATATTTGTTCATCTCTAATTCAGCTTAACATATTTTTTAAAACATAATTACATGTAAGATCAGCACATTTAATAATAAATCTATAAAAATGGTTTTATGTTTAGAAAGTTAATTCTGTTTCCTATTTTTAAGGAATATAGTTTTAAGAGATTTTATAGTGAATTGTTATAGGCAATAAAAACGGACAGAGTAGAGCTCCACATCTACAGCTTTGAAGTGAAAGGTACTGGAATAATATGATGTATTATAACGAGGTACCTGAACAGTGAATTAATTAACACTAGATAAACAAGTCAAACGAGCAGAAACTTGTCATTATTATTGATTTTTTTGCTGAATAAAATATTATTTCATATGATTATCATTATTATTGAATAACATTCATACATTCATATGATTATCATTATTTTTGAATAAATAATATTTCATATGATTATCATTACTATTGAGTTTTTTATAGAATAAAATATTATTTCATATGATGATTATTATTGAGTTTTTTATTGAATAAAATAAGATGTCATATGCTAATCATTATTATTTGGTTTTTATTGAATTAAATATTATTTCATATGATTATCATTATAATTGAAGTTTTCATTGAATTAAATAGTATTTCATATGATTATCATTATTATTGAGTTTTTATTGAATTAAATATTATTTCATGTGATTATCATTATTATTGAGACTTTATTGAATTAAATATTATTTCATATGATAATCATTATTATTGAGTTTTTTTTATTGAATTACATATTATTTCATATGATTATCATTATTATTGTGTTTTTATTGAATTAAATATTATTTCATATGATTATCATTATTATAGGGTTTCTTATTGAATAAAATAAGATATCATATGATTATCATTATTATTGAATAAATAAGATTTCATATGATTATCATTATTATTGAGTTTTTTATTGAATTAAATATTATTTTATATGATCATCATTAAATTGAGTTTTTTATTGAATAAAATATTATTTCATATGATTATAATATTATTGAGTTTTTATTGAATTAAATATTATTTCATATGATCATGATAATTATTGATTTTTTTATTTAATTAAATATTATTTCATATGATTATCATTATTATTGAGTTTTTATTGAATTATGACTTTCATGATTTTTTAGTTTCTTATTGAATTAAATATTATTTCATATGATTATCATTATTATTGAGTTTTTATTGAATAAAATATTTCATATGATTATCATTATTATTGAGTTTTTATTGAATTAAATATTATTTCATATGATTATAATTATTATTGAGTTTTGTTTAATTATATATTATTTTATATGATCATCATTATTATTGAGTTTTTTTGTTTAATTAAATATTATTTTATATGATCATCATTATTATTGAGATTTTTGTTAAATTAAATATTATTTTATGTGATCATCATTATTATTGAGTTTTTATTGAATTATGATTTTCATGATTTTTGAGTTTTTTATTGAATTAAATATTATTTCATTTGATTATATTATTTCATTATTATTGAGTTTTTTATTGAATTAAATATGATTTCACATGATTTTCCTTATTATTGATTTTTTTTTATTGAATTCAATATGATTTCTTAGTATTATCATTATCTTTGAGTTTCTTATTGAATTAAATATTTGTTGTGGTGGCAACCACTTATTTGCATATGCGAATAACATAACACTATAAATGGCAAGCCTAGGTTGGCCTTGGTGTGTCTTACTCAAATGCAACCGGAAGTGACGCCGAAGAGCGTACATGTCCTCCCACCAAGACTCTGTGACTCGACACCGTCATTTGTACATATTGTAAATATACCTTTTCTTTAATACACTTATTATTGCGTTATCTTGTTGTTTGCGTCTTCATTATATTTCCTTACTAATTATTGTTCAACCTTGCAACCACAACAGTTGGCGACGAGATATGAAGCGTCAAATATAACAGTTTGACGAAGAACAATTAAAAAAAAATGTACAACGCAAAGGTTAACCATTTTTTTTAAGGAATGCAAAGTGTTGACAAGCAAACGGATTTTACGATAAAGAGAAGTTTCAACTCAAGTGAAAAAAACTCTAACGTGGCCAAAGCGACAATTTACGCCGTTTTCTGTGGAATCCGACTTGCAAACGAATGTAAAAGTGAATTTTTGTTTTGTCGCTACATGAAAATCTTACTAAAGGACCAACTTGCAAACGAAAAGCGAACTTTGTTCTGTCGCAAAAACGACAGGTCAGACCCGTATTACGAAAAGCAAGGAAGTAACCTACGAAAAAAGTTCACCAGTGGATTCTAATTACTGTTCTCCGTAAACAAAACAACAACTAAAGGACTTTTTAATTAATGTTTTGGTTGACGTCGGTACTAAAAGGAAATACCACAGCTAAAACTAAAATTCAAGGAAAGGATTTTTTTCTTGAAGTTGTCACTGAATAACGGATAATACAGTAAAACGTCATGGAAAAAAGGTAATCTCAATTTAAGAGGTATTTTAATTACTAAAATACTAGAAATAAAAAAAACTCAAAGAACTAAATGTACTGCATACATTTATTCAATTGTGACTCGATTAAAAAAAAACAAAAAAAACCCAAACTTTTATTTTGTGGAAAGAGTTACTTATTAGTAAGTGCCTAAAAACGGAAAGTCAATTCCATTTCGTGATTCCAGATAAACCTGTTTTATTTATTTTTTTTTTTGCAGCGTGACTCGCAAAAAGAATATATTATTGCAAGCAGCGATATTATTATTGAAAACAGGAGCTTACAGCAATTTGCTTTTTTGTTGTAACCCAAACCGGTGTATATTGTACATGGTACAATATTTTTTTTCACTACACACTAAAAAAAAAACAAAAAAAAACATGGAAGACTTATCAAAACTGTTCATGCAATTTTTACAAGCACAGGCTGAGCGGGATGAACGCAGACAAGCTACACAAAACGAGTTTTTACAAACACAAATACAGGCACAGGCTGACCGTGAGAAAAGAGAGAGGACAGATCATTGAAATGGCGGCAGGAACAAGAAGAAAAGCAGAAAAGGCACAATTAAAGCAGAAAAAACTGCAATTGGAACAGGAAGAAAGGCATAAGAAACTACAATTGGAGTATGAAGAAAGACAAGATGAACGTTTTGCTAAAACACTGGAACTACTAAAGAGTAATCGAGAAAATGTCGATAGTCTTAATTTCTCCCATACAACTATTTTTAATAGCATGGACACATTTCATTATGTGCCTGAGGAAGAGAAGAATTTTGAAGCATACTACACAAGATACGAGGATGTTTTTCAACTGGACTGTAAAAATTGGCCAAATAGTCAGAAAGTGAGCCTCTTACTCAGAAAATTGGGTACATCAGAAAACGCATTGTGGATGCGTTATCGGCAGCTCCTGTTACTCTCACTTCTTCTTATTTGTCCCTCAGTCCTCATTTTTTAATGAGTGATTTTTCGGACAAAGGGAGAAGAAAAAGCTGTTTTCTAGGTTGGCAGTATTTTTGCGAACAGTTGGCTGAGATGGCGGAAATTTTCTGTTTCTATGTCTATCCTTGTAGCCATGTCACTAGTAAGGGTGCTGGAGGTAAACGTTTTGTCTGGGCTGATGTTATCCGCCTGATAGTTAGGGACCCGAACCTTGGATTAACCACCAAGGAGGCTGTCCTATCAGCAGGTGCAAAGTACTGGGGCTGCTGTATTGCCATTTGGTGAGTGGATCTGGACCATGCAGTAGTCTCTGGTGGGGCCTCTCGATGCCATACTAGTGGGTAATTGTTACGGCTTTACCTTATCATTAGCTACAAATAAAAAATCTTCGTTTCTTTTTCTCTCTTAATTTCCCCTCTCTGTCCTGCTCTAAGTAAATCTGACCACCTAGTCCACAAATTTCAAAATTTCATCATGACAAGTTTCAAGAAAAAATACACGATTAAACCCGGTTCTCCAACTTCCAATGTAGACCCCTACTACCATGTCTCCTTCTCCAACATCAGGGGTCTACGTTCTAACCTTCCAGAGGTTGAAACCCAATTACAGGAGACTAAACCAGACCTTTTATTTTTAAGTGAAACTGGCATTGGACAAGCTATTTCCCTAGAAGCGTTTGCAATTAAAGGATACTCTAACTTTACTTCTAAATCTGACCCCCAAGATCGCCATGGGCATGGAATATGTGCCTATATTAAAGATGGCTTTCCATGTGGTAGGGACGTCTCCAGGGAAGATCCTAACTTACCCTATATGTGCTTCCGGGTTGCTTCAGCTCACACTACGGCATTTTTATTTACTCTCTATCGCCCCCACAACAGCGGAGTTACTATATTTAAAAGCATATCTGAGAAAATTGACCAAGTCCTATCTGCTTATCCTTCAGCTAACATTCACGTATGTAGAGACTTCAATGTTCACGACGTCGAATGGTTGACCCACTCAAACAAGACCGATGATGAGGGGAGGTTCTGTCATGATTTCTCCATTGCCTATGACCTCACTCAGATTGTTCACGAACCAACGCGTGCGCCCGACAATGACGGCCAGTATGCGAGCCTACTAGACCTTTTTCTCACAACTTGCCCTGAACTATGTCCAGTTTCTGTTCTGTCGCCTCTTTGATCTTCCGACCACTCTGTTGTATCAATTAAGATAAAAATGAAATGTAATAAGTCCCCAGACGTACCTCTCCATCGTACAGTATATCGATACACTAAGGCTGACTGGGATAGCTTCCGTACATTTATAACTGATCTACCTCTGCATTCCATATTTAAAAAGGATGTGTCCTCTATAGTATTAGACCTGACGGAATTGTTAATTGTAGGTATTGATCGTTTCATACCCTCGAAAAAGTTTCAGCAAAAACCTAACAGCCAGCCATGGTTCTCTCCAGAATGTGCTGCTGCCATTGCGCACAAAAATCACTTTTTCCACTGTTTCTAACGTAATAGATGTATGGAAACTAAAGCCGCTTTCAGGACTGCCAGCAACCATTGTAAGAAAGTAATAGTCCAAAGTAGCTGAGCAGCGGCTTGGTTCCCACCAGTTTTGGCAAATAGCAAACAGAATTCTGAACAGAAGTGTGCGCTCCATTCCAACTATCATCAATGGACCTGAGGTAATCTCGTCAGCATCAGACAAAGCCAAACTTTTTGTCAAGAACTTTGCAGCTAATTCTACCTTTTGCGATCAAGGCCGCCAACCCCCAATATTTCCTCCTGTATCTGAAAACACACTATGTGATATACGTATATCTGTACGTGATGTTGCCAAGCTAATCAAAAACCTTGATTCCAGTAAAGCAACTGGCCCGGACGGTATTCCAATTATAGTACTCAAAAAACTTCAACCTGAACTAGCGCCCATACTTACAAAACTATTTAAACGTTGTCTTAAGCAGAATAGTTTCCCATCTCCCTGGAAAATTTCATCAGTATGCCCTGTATTTAAGAATTCAGGTGATCGCTCATCTCCCTCTCAGTACAGGCCAATAAGTCTCCTGTGCGTCATGAGTAAGTTGCTGGAATCTGTGTTAAATACAGAAGTAATCAACCATCTTAACAAAAATAACCTTCTTAGTGACACTCAATATGGTTTCCGTTCAGCTAGATCTACAGCAGATATGCTTACAGTTATATCTCATAGGATAAGCAAATCTCTCGACGGAGGCAACCTTTCTAGGGCAATTGCTCTTGACATATCTAAGGCCTTTGATAGGGTATGGCATAAAGGTTTACTTCATAAGATCTCTAACTATGGTATAGCTGGAAATGTCTTCTCAATTTTTAAATCATTTCTTTCTGATAGGTTCATAAGAGTAGTAGTTGAGGGGCAAAAATCAGAAGCACACAGTATTAATGCTGGTGTCCCTCAGGGGTCGATCCTGGGCCCAACTCTTTTCCTGATCTACATTAATGATCTTCCAAATCACATCCTTACATCATTTGTAGACATTTATTCTGACGACACTACCATTTATGGTAGCACATCTAAGACAGTAAACGACCAAGTTCTCTCCAATTCTCTCTCCTCTGATCTTGAGCACGTAGTACAATGGGGAAAGGAGTGGCTGGTTACTTTGAATGCATCTAAAACCAAGCTTCTCTTTTTACATCAACAACATTCTGATCCACATCTGGCATCAATTGAAATGAATGGCTCTCGTCTTCAGGAGGCCTTAAGTTTTGACAAGCTTCTGGGCTTGACCATTACTCCTGATCTTAAATGGAACATGTACATCAAATCTGTTACCAAGGCCGCTGGAAAAATGGTGGGATCTTTCTATCGATCCAGTAGATATCTCACTGCTGATGCAATTCTCTATCTATATAAGAGCCAGGTACGTCCAAGGATGGAATACTATTGCCACATCTGGGCAGGAGCTGCTAGAAAGGACTTGTCCTGCCTTGATAGAGTTCAAAATAGACTTCGTAGCCTCGTAGGAAATGTCCTTTTCTTCTTCCTTGCAACCTTTATCTCACAGAAGAGATGTTGCGAGTTTGTCTCTGATGTATCGTTATTTTCATGGAAAGTGTTCGACTGAGCTTCAATCTATGGTCCCCCCTCGCAAAACTTTCACAAGAAACACTCGTCTAGCTGTAAACACTATCAATAATTCCCCCACTCTTTATCTGTGCCTAAACCTAAACGTAGATTCCATGAACAAAGCTTTTTTATTAGAACTGCACGCCTGTGGAATTGTCTTCCGTTTTCCTGCTTTCCGGCTGGCTACAATATGGTTGTCTTCAAGTCTAACGTAAATAAGTTCTTGATGAGCCGTTCCATATAAGTTATCAAATTTAACAAATTCTCATTACTAGTGATTATTATATTGTCCAATTTCTACTGTACACTCTTTAACCCTTATCATTGAGTGGCCTCTTGGCCTTGATAATGTGGTGATACCTATGAAAAAAAAAAGAAAAAGTCGAATGTGAACAAGTTCTAATTGAATCGTCCCCCTAAGTAATCCAAGTTACAAAATCCCCACTGTTTACTATGCTAAAATCACAATGACTAATGTATACCTATTAACCCTTATCCTTGAGTGGCCTCTGGGCCTTGATAAGTGGTGACACCCATGTAAAAAGAAAATTACCTAAAAAAACTGCGGAATTAGAGTTCATGGAAGCTGTAAAATTACTAAAAGAATTATTTTATCCAAATATATCTCTTTTTCATAAAAGATGGCTGTGCATGAATCTAAGAAAGATGGACAACCAAGATTATTTGACATACGCATCAATTGTCAATAAAAACTGCGATAATTTTAAGCTTGCAGAACTAACGGTAGAAGATTTTAAATGTCTAATATTCGCTCAAGGGTTAGTTTCCACGAAAAATGCAGAAATACGCAGACGAGTGTTGTCTAAGCTGGAATCTGAGCAAGATTTTACCCTCCAGAAACTAGCAGAGGACTGTGAAAGGGCCATTACACTAAAAAAGGATTAAAAAAATATAGAAGAATCCGGAGTGGCATATGTAAGAAAAGTTAGAAAACCATACGCACCAACCAAGAACTTTACAAAGAAAAGCAATGGAACGGGATATTCCACAGATAATAACCATAAATATAGTACAGAATATAACAAGCCTCTTCCTAGATATAACTGTAAGAGATGTGCAGAAAAGCATTGGGAATCAGATTGTCCTAAAAAGAAGAAAAAATGCTACATTTGTAAGAAGGTGGGACACAAAAGCGATTGCTGCAGATATAAAGATTACACCAGAAAGAGAGTACAGCAAACAAAATCAAATACAAAATTAGACAAAGATCGGCGAAAATACGTAAAAGTGGAAATATTTAAAACATCAATAAAGTTACAACTCGACTCTGGCTCCGATGTTTCTATAATAAACCTGAATACGTGGAAAAAGTTGGGAAAACCGGCCATGATGAAAACTAGTAAAGCAGCCCGGACGGTAACTGGTGGTGGTATAAAATTTGAAGGAGAAGTTGTCCTCCCGATAAAATTGAAAGTTATTTCGAAGAAATTAAAAATATTCGTACTAAAAAATAGTGAAAATCTGTTTGGAATAGATTTAATTGAGAAATTCGGACTATGGGATAAGCCAATCAATACATTCTGTAAAAAATTAGAATGTTCTTCTCCAACAACAGTAAATATAAAAGACGATTTAAAAGAATTATTTCCTGAGGCATTCACGACTAACTTAGGTCGCTGCAATAAATTCAAGGCCTCGTTTGAACTTAAAGAAAACGCCAGCCCAATTTTTAGAAAAAAGCGAAATGTTCCGTTCGCTGGGTTGGAAAAGATTGATAAAGAATTAAATAGATTGGAACAGACGGGAATTCTATCAAAAATAGAACACAGCGAGTGGGCAGCCCCACCATATACGTAAAGAAAAAGAATAACGAAGTTAGAGTATACGCAGACTTTTCGACCGGGGTCAACTCCCTATTAAAAGATCACTATTACCCCCTACCAAGCCCAGAGGAAATATTCACGAAGTTGAATGGGGGTAATATATTCTCCAAGATAGACTTGAGCGACGTGTATTTGCAAATACCGGTCGAGGAGAATTGCTCAAAAATACTATGCATCAATACGCATAAGTGATTATACAAATACAACCGATTGCCTTTTGGCATCAAAGTAGTTCCTGCCATCTTTCAGCAAGCGATGGACACCATGCTAAGTGGTATTGAGTGCGCATGTGCATACCTGGACGACATTGTTGTCAGGAGCAAATCCCTAGAAGAACATAAGGAACATTTGAAACAAGTATTTACTCGAATACAAGAATTCGGCTTTAAAGTAAAAGAAAGTAAATGTGACTTTTGTATGAGCGAGATTAAGTATCTTGGACACATAAAAAACAAACATGGACGACGTCCAGACCCAGACAGATCTGCGGCAATAAAAGATATGCCAGCACCCGATAATGTAACAACCTTGCAGAGTTTCTTAGGACTCGCAAATTATTACCAATCTTTTATTGAAGGAATGCATAACTTGCGAGCCCCCTTAAATAATCTGCTTAAAAAGGATACACCATGGAACTGAACGCAAGAATGTCAAACCGCTTTTGACAAAATAAAGAGCGCACTAACATCCGAATTATTCTTAACGCACTTTGACACAAACTTAAAAATAGTCGTCGCTAGTGACGCTAGCTCCTGCGGCTTAGGAGCATGCATTCAACATATTATGCCGGATGGGTCTAGAAAACCAATAGCGCACGCTTCGAGAATGCTGATACCAGCCGAAAGGGCATATTCACAAATCGAAAAAAAGCGTTGAGCATAATCTTTGCCGTGACTAAATTTCACCGATATTTATATGGTAGACAATTCATACTTGAAACCGACCATAAACCGTTAGTCACGATCTATGGATCAAAAAAAGGATTGCCGGTATACACCGCAAATAGATTGCTGCGTTGGGGTACAATACTACTTAATTACGATTTCCAGCTACAACATCTAGCATCAAAAAAGATTTGCTATGCGGATGGACTGTCAAGACTAATACCACAGAAACACAATCTGGAAGAATCAGTCATTGCAGCAATTCGGACAAATGTTGAAGTAAAAAATATGGTACCAAACATCATTAAGGAACTATCCGTAACTTTGTCGGACATTAAAAGGGAAGCCGAGAAAGACGAATATATAAAGGACATAAAAGAGAAAATTATAACGGACACAAAGGTGCAGGAAGTTTTCTCCATATGTGACGATGTGTTACTGTACAGCAAGAGAGTGGTAATACCCAAAACATTGCAGAATAGGATGTTAAGAGATTTCCACACAGGACATCCGGGGATAAATCGAATGAAGTCGTTAATGAGAAGCTACATGTACTGGCGTAACATGGACACTGACATAGCGACAACAATTGATAAATGTAAAGGATGCCAGTTAGCGGCAAAATCTCCACCTATAGTACACAAACCTTGGCCGAAAACCGACCAACCATGGTCGAGAATCCACATGGACTTCGATGGTCCAGTAGGTGAAAACTATTATTTAATTGTAGTGGATAGTTTCACAAAATAGTCGGAGGTAATGCGTTGCATGAATCCAACAACGAACAACTCAATAGGGTTCCTACACGAGTTGTTTGCAAGATTCGGTGTACCAGACACACTGGTCACTGACAACGGAACGCAGTTCACATCTGCAGAGTTTAAGGAATTTTGCGACACGTTCCGAGTGAAGCACATCACGACTCCGCTGTATCATCCAAGGTCGAACGGCCTCGCGGAAAGGTTCGTGGACACACTAAAACGAGCGTTAAAGAAATCCGTTGGAACACCAACAGAAAAAGCTTTGCAACAATTCTTGCAAGTATATAGGATTACACCACATCCTATTACACCATCAAACATATCACCAGCTGATCTAATGTTTGCCAGAAAGGTAAAATCAGCATTTGATAAACTATTGCCAAGGCAGACAATTATCCGAAACACTACACACACGAGAAGAAAGAAATATAACTCGGGAGATCGAGTATATTTTAAGTGCTACAGAAATAACACATCTTACTGGGAATGTGGAGTAGTGGATAAACGCATTGGTGATTGTACATACATGATTAAAGGTCCACAGAATATACATAAAAGGCACCTAAATCAGATAAAAAACGTCATATCCAAGATGATGATGATACGACAACAGTCGAAGAGGAGGACACCATAGATATCATATAGGAATCTTTTAATTTGGAATCGCCTCAAAATGCACCTGAACCCCGAAGATCAGGTAGGAAAAGAAAAGTGAATGAACCATTAATGGTAAACCCAAAAAGAAAAAGATATTGAAATCTGTGTGACTTCAAATCTTGGGAGGGGGGTGTTGTGGTGGCAACCACTTATTTGCATATGCGAATAACATAACACTATAAATGGCAAGCCTAGGTTGGCCTTGGTGTGTCTTACTCAAATGCCACTGGAAGTGACGCCGAAGAACGTACATGTCCTCCCACCAAGACTCTGTGACTCGACACCGTCATTTGTACATATTGTAAATATACCTTTTCTTTAATACACTTATTATTGCGTTATCTTGTTGTTTGCGTCTTCATTGTATTTCCTTACTAATTATTGTTCAACCTTGCAACCACAACAATATTTCATATGATTATCATTATTATTGAGTTTTTTATTGAATTAAATATTATTTCATGTGATTTTCATTATTATTGAGATTTTTATTAAATTAAATATGATTTCATATGATTATTATTTGTTAACGACTTTAAAGTGTTTCTCCCTTTAACATCGAAAGTTTTTAAGTGGCTATATTGAAAGATATGCTAATTCAACGAACCCTGAGTATCCATATTGTCATTAAATATCATCTTTACCGTTTGCATAGCAGACTTCACCCGGACATTAAATTGTATTATGCGTAAAGAATGTGTAAAAAGTCACTTGCCAAATCGATTGTCCTTAAAATGTTAAGGTGTTGTATCAATACTAATTCATATTCACTAAATAATCAGACAATATATATTATGTGTTGTATCAATACTAATTCATATTCACATAATAATAAGACAATATATATTATGTGTTGTATCAATATTAATTCATATTCACATAATAATCAGACAATATATATTATGTGTTGTATCAATATTAATTCATATTCACATAATAATAAAACAATATATATTATGTGTTGTATCAATACTAATTCATATTCACATAATAATAAGACAATATATATTATGTGTTGTATCAATATTAATTCGTCTGCACATAATAATCAGACGATATATATTATGTGCTGTATCAATATTAATTCATCTTTACATAATAATAAGACAATAAATATTTTATGTGTTGTATCTCTATTAATTCATCTTCACATAATAATAAGACAATAAATATTTTATGTGTTGTATCAATACTAATTCATCTTCACATAATAATAAGACAATATATATTATGTGTTGTATCAATCCTAATTCATCTTCACATAATAATAAGACAATATATATTATGTGTTGTATCAATATTAATTCATCTTCACATAATAATCAGACAATATATATTATGTGTTGTATCAATATTAATTCATCTTTACATAATAATAAGACAATATATATTATGTGTTGTATCAATATTAATTCATCTTCGCATAATAATCAGACAATATATATGTGTTGTATCAATATTAATTCATCTTTACATAATAATCAGACAATATATATTATGTGTTGTATCAATATTAATTCATCTTAACATAATAATCAGACAATATATATTATCTGTTGTATCAATATTAATTCATCTTTACATAATAATAAGACAATATATATTATGTGTTGTATCAATATTAATTCATCTTCGCATAATAATCAGACAATATATATTATGTGTTGTATCAATATTAATTCATCTTTACATAATAATCAGACAATAAATATTATGTGTTGTATCAATACTAATTCATCTTCACATAATAATAATACAATATATATTATGTGTTGTATCAATATTAATTCATCTTTACATAATAATCAGACAATATATATTATGTATTGTATCAATATTAATTCATCTTCACATAATAATCAGACAATATATATTATGTGTTGTATCAATACTAATTCATCTTTACATAATAATCAGACAATATAAATTATGTGTTGTATCAATACTAATTCATCTTCACATAATAATAAGGCAATATATATTATGTGTTGTATCAATACTAATTCATCTTCACATAATAATCAGACAATATATATATTGTGTTGTATCAATATTAATTCATCTTCACATCATAATCAGACAATATATATTGGGTTGTATCAATACTAATTCATCTTTACATAATAATAAGACAATATATATTATGTGTTGTATCAATATTAATTCATCTTCACATAATAATAAGACAATATATATTATGTGTTGTATCAATACTAATTCATCTTTACATAATAATCAGACAATATATATTATGTGTTGTATCAATACTAATTCATATTCACATAATAATAAGACAATATATATTATGTGTTGTATCAATACTAATTCATCTTCACATAATAATCAGACAATATATATATTGTGTTGTATCAATATTAATTCATATTCACATAATAATCAGACAATATATATTGTGTTGTATCAATACTAATTCATCTTTACATAATAATAAGACAATATATATTATGTGTTGTATCAATATTAATTCATCTTCACATAATAATAAGACAATATATATTATGTGTTGTATCAATACTAATTCATCTTCACATAATAATAAGACAATATATATATTATGTGTTGTATCTATATTAATTCATCTTCACATAATAATAAGACAATATATATTATGTGTTGTATCAATATTAATTCATTTTTACATAATAATAAGACAATATATATTATGTGTTGTATCAATATTAATTCATCTTCTCATAATAATCAGACAATATATATTATGTGTTGTATCAATATTAATTGATCTTCACATAATAATCAGACAATATATATTATGTGTTGTATCAATACTAATTCATCTTCACATAATAATAAGACAATATATAGTATGTGTTGTATCAATATAAATTCATCTTTACATAATAATAAGACAATATATATATATTATGTGTTGTATCAATACTAATTCATGTTCACATAATAATAAGACAATGTATATATTATGTGTTGTATCAATACTAATTCATCTTCTCATAATAATCAGACAATATATATTATGTGTTGTATCAATACTAATTGATATTCACATAATAATCAGACAATATATATTATGTGTTGTATCAATACCAATCTATCTTTACATAATAATCAGACAATATATATATTGTGTTGTATCAATATTAATTCATCTTCACATAATAATAAGACAATATATATTATGTGTTGTATCAATACTAATTGACCTTCACATAATAATCAGACAATATATATTATATGTTGTATCAATATTAATTCATCTTCACATAATAATAAGACAATATATATTATGTGTTGTATCAATATTAATTCATATTCACATAATAATAAGACAATATATATTGTGTTGTATCAATACTAATTTGTCTGCACATAATAATAAGACAATATATATATTGTGTTGTATCAATATTAATTCATCTTCACATAATAATAAGACAATATATATTATGTGTTGTATCAATACTAATTAATCTTCACATAATAATAAGACAATATATATTATGTGTTGTATCAATATTAATTCATCTTCACATAATAATAAGACAATATATATTATGTGTTGTATCAATATTAATTCATCGTCACATAATAATAAGACAATATATATTATGTGTTGTATCAATACTAATTCATCTTCACATAATAATCAGACAATAAATATATTGTGTGTTGTATCAATACTAATTATTCTTCACATAATAATAAGACAATATATATATTGTGTAGTTGTACTTCATTGTTTGGTGAGCATTGGATTAGATAGGCTTACCTAACATTTCTGTGCTGGCATTATCTAATTTGTTTGTGGTTTATAAAGTGCAGACTTAATAGGTATAAAGTTATTTAATTAGAACTAAAGCAGAAGTTGTTCACGGAAGAAACTTTATAGAATTTTATGATCTTCACAGAATATGGTCTTACAAAATGCTGAAATGTGTTTGATTTTAATGTGTGATCCCAGTTTTTAATAGTTCGTAACATTTGTTATTTTTAACAGTTGTTTCTACACAATAATTAATATATTTTTTCAAGTTTAAGAAATCATAATAAATTATTATATTTTTTAGAGTCAGTGAAAATTTTACATTTGAAATTTTAGATACCTACGTTTGACTTATGATGTTGTTTACAAAATAGTCACCATTATTAAGGCCCAGATGCCACTTGAGGATAGATGTTAATAAGCATACAGTGGTCAATGTAACACTGTCGTCGTAATTGTTGGTAAATTGGATTACTTAAAAGAAACGCATCATTAAGAATATGTTTAGGTTGAAGTTGAAAATGGATGAGTTCCACAGGTTTGTATTCTAAGAAAGAAACTTTGTTCATGGAATATATGTTTATGTTTAGGCACAGATAAAGTGTGGGGGAAATTATTGATAATTTTTTCAGCCAGACGAGTGTATCTTGTGAAAGTTTGCCAAGCGGGGCTATAGACTGAAACTCAGATGAGGACTTACCATGAAACTAATTATAAAGTAGAGGCAGGCTATGAGAAAGAGGTTGCAGGGAAGAGAAAATTGCACCACCCACTAGGCTACGAAGTTTCCTTTTAACTCTGTCAAAGGAAGGAAACATGAATTTTAATAGATACACCGAGATCATTGCCAAGACTGCTGCGAAGAAGGTGGGCTCTCTCTACCCTGCTAGAAAATTACTTACACTTGAAAATATCCTATACCTCTACAAACTCTTGCACGCCCTTAATGAAAATACCCGTGACAAACCCGATAAGCAGCTAAATCCCATCCCTTTATAGTAGAGATCACTAGATGTATGAAAGCATTCTATTTTAATTGTTTCTTCCCCAGAACTGTATATCTATATAAAATTATGTATATGTATATAACATATATATACATATGTATATATATACATATATATACATATATATGTATATATACACATATAGATACATATACATATATACATACATATACATATATATACATACAACATATATACATATACATATACATATATATAGATACATATACATATATATACATACAACATATATACATATACATATACATATATATACATACATATACATATATATATATACATATACTTATATATACATATATATACACACATATACTACATATACATATATATACACACATATACATATATACACATATATACACAAATATATATACATATATATACACACATATATACACATATATATATATATATACATAAATATATATATACATATATACACACACAAATGTACACATATATATACATAAATATATATACATATATAACTACTTCATTTATTCACATAAATTTAATATACGAAGGTATAGATTTATGCGTAAACTTTAAGTATTTACTTCAAAAGTGCTCAATACGTAGGTAGAGCTAGTTAGTAATATATATTTTATAAATTACTATATACATATATATATACATGTATACACACACACACACACACATATATATATATATATTTTTTTTTTAAATAAAATACTAGGCGGAAGTTTCTCGAGAGCTCTTTCGGCTATCATCTCGTCAGGAGTAAATCGATAGCAATCTAAATAATATTGTAACGAAAATAAAGAGTTCTATTGGGGAACTTATTAAATGTGCCAACGTACGGGTACATTAATTAAATTTATTTACGTTTAAAAACGATTAAAAATAATGGTACAACGAGGGAGTAAAAAAAAAGCGGGAGAAAAAAATTCAAAGTTCCCCAAAGAGAAACAATGCATTTGATGTTTCTTTTTGCCGGCACAAAGAAGGTTGACGATAAAAATCTGGCCAATAGCAGAGTCCAAGGCTGCAGAAGGATTGAGACCCCCAAACCCCATCCTCCCTTGTCTGATCTTCAATGTAACATGCTGGTTTATACGAGTCAAAAGGTGCAAGGATGTTCGCTCAACATAACCAGCATCACACTGGCATCTAAACTGATATACAATATTACTATTTTGGATGTAAGGCAAACTATCCTTGCGGAAAAACGGAAAAGCAGGTCTCGTAGTATATACCAAACGCAAGGTCACCGAATTGAAGCATTCATAAATACTTCAAGGTCACCGAATTGAAGCATTCATAAATACTTCTTTTTTTTTTTACAAGGGTGTCACCACTTATCAAGGCCCAGAGGCCACTCGAGGATAAGGGTTAATAGGTATACATTAGTCATTGTGATTTTAGCATAGTAAACAGTGGGAAATTTGTAACTTGGATTACTTAGGGGACGATTCAATTAGAACTTGTTCACATTGGACTTTTTCTTTTTTTTTCATAGGTATCAACTCATTATCAAGGCCAAGAGGCCACTCAAGGATAAGGGTTAAAGAGTGTACAGTAGAAATTGGACAATATAATAATCACTAGTAATGAAAATTTGTTAAATTTGATAACTTATATGGAACGGCTCATCAAGAACTTATTTACGTTAGACTTGAAGACAACCATATTGTAGTCAGCTGGAAAGCAGGAAAACGGAAGACAATTCCACAGGCATGCAGTTCTAATAAAAAAGCTTTGTTCATGGAATCTACGTTTAGGTTTAGGCACAGATAAAGAGTGGGGGGAATTATTGATAGTGTTTACAGCTAGACGAGTGTTTCTTGTGAAAGTTTTGCGAGGGGGGACCATAGATTGAAGCTCAGTTGAACACTTTCCATGAAAATAACGATACATCAGAGACAAACTCGCAACATCTCTTCTGTGAGATAGAGGTTGCAAGGAAGAAGAAAAGGACATCTCCTACGAGGCTACGAAGTCTATTTTGAACTCTATCAAGGCAGGACAAGTCCTTTCTAGCAGCTCCTGCCCAGATGTGGCAACAGTATTCCATCCTTGGACGTACCTGGCTCTTATATAGATAGAGAATTGCATCAGCAGTGAGATATCTACTGGATCGATAGAAAGATCCCACCATTTTCCCAGCGGCCTTGGCAGCAGATTTGATGTACGTGTTCCATTTAAGATCAGGAGTAATGGTCAAGCCCAGAAGCTTGTCAAAACTTGACGCCTCCTGAAGACGAGAGCCATTCATTTCAATTGATGCCGGATGTGGATCAGAATGTTGATGATGTAAAGAGAGAAGCTTGGTTTTAGATGCATTCAAAGTAACCAGCCACTCCTTTCCCCATTGTACTATGTGCTCAAGATCAGAGGAGAGAGAATTGGAGAGAACTTGGTCGTTTACTGTCTTAGATGTGCTACCATAAATGGTAGTGTCGTCAGAATAAATGTCTACAAATGATGTAAGGATGTGATTTGGAAGATCATTAATGTAGATCAGGAAAAGAGTTGGGCCCAGGATCGACCCCTGAGGGACACCAGCATTAATACTGTGGGCTTCTGATTTTTGCCCATCAACTACTACTCTTATGAACCTATCAGAAAGAAATGATTTAATAATTGAGAAGACTTTTCCAGCTATACCATAGTTAGAGATCTTATGAAGTAAACCTTTATGCCATACCCTATCAAAGGCCTTAGATATGTCAAGAGCAATTGCCCTAGAAAGGTTGCCTCCGTCGAGAGATTTGCTAATCCTATGAGATATAACTGTAAGCACATCTGCTGTAGATCTAGCAGAACGGAAACCATATTGAGTGTCACTAAGAAGATTATTTTTGTTGAGATGGTTGATTACTTCTGTATTTAACACAGATTCCAGCAACTTACTCATGACGCACAGGAGACTTATTGGCCTGTACTGAGAGGGGGATGAGCGATCACCTGAATTCTTAAATACAGGGCATACAGATGAAATTTTCCAGGGAGATGGGAAACTATTCTCCTTAAGACAACGTTTAAATAGTTTTGTAAGTATGGGCGCTAGTTCAGGTTGAAGTTTTTTGAGTACTATAATTGGAATACCGTCCGGGCCAGTTGCTTTACTGGAATCAAGGTTTTTGATTAGCTTGGCAACATCACGTACAGATATACGTATATCACATAGTGTGTTTTCAGATACAGGAGGAAATATTGGGGGTTGGCGGCCTTGATCGCAAAAGGTAGAATTAGCTACAAAGTTCTTGACAAAAAGTTTGGCTTTGTCTGATGCTGACGAGATTACCTCAGGTCCATTGATGATAGTTGGAATGGAGCGCACACTTCTGTTCAGAATTCTGTTTGCTATTTGCCAAAACTGGTGGGAACCAAGCCGCTGCTCAGCTACTTTGGACTTAACAGATTGAGCATACAACCATCTTGCGCTCTTTATTACTTTCTTACAATGATTGCTGGCAGTCCTGAAAGCGGCTTTAGTTTCCATACATCTATTACGTTTGAAGCCGTGGAAAAAGTGATTTTTGTGCGCAATGGCAGCAGCACATTCTGGAGAGAACCATGGCTTGCTGTTAGGTTTTTGCTGAAACTTTTTCGAGGGTATGAAACGATCAATACCTACAATTAACCATTCTGTCAGGTCTAATACTATAGAGGACACATCCTTTTTAAATATGGAATGCAGAACTAGATCAGTTATAAATGTACGGAAGCTATCCCAGTCAGCCTTAGTGTATCGATATACTGTACGATGGAGAGGTACGTCTGGGGACTTATTACATTTCATTTTTATCTTAATTGATACAACAGAGTGGTCGGAAGATCCAAGAGGCGACAGAACAGAAACTGAACATAGTTCAGGGCAAGTTGTGAGAAAAAGGTCTAGTAGGCTCGCATACTGGCCGTCATTGTCGGGCACACGGGTGGGTTCGTGAACAATCTGAGTGAGGTCATAGGCAATGGAGAAATCATGACAGAACCTCCCCTCATCATCGGTCTTGTTTGACTGGGTCAACCATTCGACGTTCTTCGAATCTGTTTGGAAATTCTATTACTCCCCTCCCCAATCCACGGTAATTTCAAATAAACCGGGCATTTCAAGTGTCCAAACTTTTTAGGGGATTTAAAATCCGCAACCTTTTTGAAAATATAGTCATCAATAAGGTCAACAGATTGTTCGCCTAACAGATTAGATGTTGAACTCGATAAGATCAGCGAAATATTCATCAATAATGGTTATCCTGTTGACCTTATTAATGACTGTATTATTTACCTTTTCTCCACGTTAAAAAACGACCCTGGTGTCTAACTCTGTCCCGTGGGGAGGCATAGTAAATAGGTACAATATTATTTAGATTGCTATCGATTTACTCCTGACGAGATGATAGCCGAAAGAGCTCTCGAGAAACTTCCGCCTAGTATTTTATTTAAAACTATATACAAATTCTGTACCTCTAAACATTTACACACACACACACACATATATATATATATTAAATGCCGAAAAAACAGTTTTTGCGGTCAGTTGTTTAACAATTCAACCAACTTCGAATCAAATTATTTTGTTTATGGTAAACATTAGGATTTTCACAGAAATCACGTAAATTTTACTTAAATAAACACATTTTTATTCACGAAACTAATATTTTTATTAGATTGCAATAAAAGTATAGAATTCGTAAAAAATTAAAATTAAACCAACTTCGAATCAAATTATTGTGTTTATGGTAAACATTAGGATTTTCGCAGAAATCACATAAATTTTACTTAAATAAACACATTTTTATTCACGAAATCAATATTGTCATTGGATTGCAATAAAATTAAACCTTTTTTATGTTTAATATTATTTTAAGAACCAATATTTCTTTAGGCAGATTGCAAAAAAAATCTTGCAGATTATTTTAAAAGTTATTGAATGGGGATTTTTTTAAAGCATAAAAATATAACTTAACTTTCATATTGTATCCCAATAAAAAATAAACTTATTTTAATATTTAAGATTATTTTAAAGTTGTTGAATAATATTTTTGTAAAGTGAAAAAATAAACTTATTTTAATATTAAAGGGTGCTAGTGCACTTACTGATCCGCGTTATTTTTTAAAATCGTATTTCTAAGTTTAATTAAAGTTTTATATACTTTTTTATTCAATTGTAAGGTTAAAGTATAGAATAGGTACAAAACACCCTCCCCTCTGAATGTTAAGAATGTCTTTTTAAATAATAACGTTATTATTTCAGCACGGATCAATAAGTGCACTTGTACCTATTTAAGATTATTTTAGAGTTGTGAAATCATAATTTTGCAAAGTAAAAAAATAAACTTACCTTCCATTCCAGGAATTTAATACGAAAAAAAAAATCGTTTTTCTTTTGAGTCCAACGCAGAAAATTTGTTTGTTTGTTAGGATTTCTTAATATAATTTTTAGTAAATTGATACAAATTTTGTTTTGTGTGTCCAATTCATTAAGCAATTAAATATATGAAAATATAAAAGAATCAAAATTAAAAGATAAAAAACACGATTTAAACGTGAAATTATTATAAGAAGAAAAAATCAACTGCTTCAGAACAAAGAACTTTTGTTCATCGTAAAACGGTGTAATAATTATTTTGTTCCTCGTGTAAAAGATTGAACATTTCATTATGATTTGGATTAGTCGAACTACTGTTTACATCCAAGATGAGAACAGTAATCCAAATAATCCAAATATAAAAAAAATGCAAAACTGAATATTTCACATAAACAATTCAAAAAGGAAGGAATTGAACAAATAGCGAAGTCAATCAAATAACAAAAACTAGATTTGAACCAACAAGAAACAAAACAATAATCACATGATTACATTATGAAAATTGCGACTTATTTTTATCAGATTCGATTCCGTTAACTTTACGATGACCTGAACTTATAATTCCAGACTTAAACCTGATGTTTTACATGCAATCAACGACTAACGATGAAAGTGTAGTAGCTGTTTCTAGTTTGTTTGTGTATTTCAGCCAGGTGTCACGTTATCACCATTATGGCTTAACTTGTCATGTTTTGCACACTCCCATGTATTACCTTCTCCTTTGATAGCGAAGTAACGCAATGTTGTAAAATGTCGCTACATATATATAAATGTCGCTACATATATATAAATGTCCCCATATATATATATATATATATATATATATATATATATATATATATATATATATATATATATATATATATATATATAATTATTTTTTTACTATAATAATTAAATACCTACAGACACTAGTGTTTCATCCTTTCGGGATTCTTCAGTGCAGGGTGTCACGATTACTACCAGTCGAACGATTCGAACCCCGGGGCACGAGACATCTCTGGCTCGATTAGCGGAGGGCGTATCCATTCGGCTACCATTAACCGTGTGAAATAGCGTTGAATTTTAAACATTTTAATTTAAATGTTCATTACATCAGACAGACAGTGATCAAATCGTTATACGATGATCTACACATCAGAGCTAAATTGACCGACTTTTAATTCAACTGAAAGTGCTCAACGATAAGAAACGAATTTCTTAAAGGGGCTGTCATAATTATTTTTTACTATAATAATTAAATACCTACAGACACTAGTGTTTCATCCTTTCGGGATTCTTCAGTGCAGGGTGTCACGATTACTACCAGTCGAACGATTCGAACCCTGCGACACGAGACATCTCTGGCTCGATTAGCGGAGGCCGTATCCATTCGGCTACCATTAACCGTGTGAAATAGCGTTGAATTTTAAACATTTTAGTTTAAATGCTCATTGCGTCAGACAGACAGTGATCAAATCGTTATACGATGATCTACGCATAAGAGCTAAATTAGGCACCGCCAAAACTGGGGGGGGGGCAGGTCAGTACTTTTTGACGGACCGTCTTTTTAAAAATCTACCAAAAATCAGGTAATTATCCGATCAATACGAAATTTTCAGCGATTATTAGGAGAAGAATGAACGTTATAACAGTGTACTTACTTTTCATAAACGATATTTATATATATATATATATTTTTTTGCTTACAACCCCCCCCTTATTTCGAAGTGGGAACAAATATGCTTAAAATAATCATCTGAAACTGAACATAAGATATTGTGTTGTTATAAGGGACAGAATTATAGATTAAAAAAAAATTGTTTGCATACCTTATTTTGACGTCTGAATATCAGAACTTCGTCGAAGTTCTGTCAACTTCGATTGTGTTTAATTATCCCGCTTTTGAGTTTTGAAGTGTGAAATTCGGTGAATATGTTAAGTAAAATAATTAATTTAAGTTAAGCAAAACAAACAAAAAAATTTGTTAATATTTATACGAAAAAAGCCATTTTAAAATTTTTGATAAATAAATTAACAATTTTTTTTAGCGAGCCGAATAATGCATGACCATTATTAAACAGGGTATGCTTTGAATAATCGATACAAAAAAAAATTCGATAAATATTGTGCCCTTTGTGTTAAAAATAGCATCATTTTTTCGATCCCGTTTGAAAACGTTTGCCGCCTTTCGACTACGGTGGACCAAACGCGCTGATATAATTTTTTTTTATTCTGCTTTAAATTGCCCCCCCCCATTTTGGGGAGCCTGGCCCCCACACACATACACATTAAAAACCAAACTCATACAAATGGTCACCCATCTGGTACTGGCCAGCCTCAGCTTTATAATACATTGAAATTTTTGTCACTGAAAAAATAGTTTTTTGGGCCTGTTTGGTCTTCCATAGTTTTCTTCTTTTAAAACGCAAACGTAAATAGTGTCAATATAGACTCAAGATTTACGCGAAATATCTGGTTACCTATATGAATAAGTGGAATTATTTGAAATTCAGGTACTTATATTATAATATTTTTGCATATTCTCTTAGAAAATCATCCTACATCTTAGTTAGACAATAAATAAATTAATTAATTATTTAAAAAACCTTTTTTTTTTTTTAAATATTTATGTACGTTTTTTGTGCAAGACAAAAAATGTCAATTGTTAACTTTTGGGGAAAATTTAATTAAAAAGAGTAGAAAAAGTGTTACATTATTCTGTTTACTATATGATAAAATTCAGGATTTTATCTTTCTGGAAAAAAAAGTTACTCAGAAGTAATGGATTTTAGTAAATATAATTTCGTTTTAAAAAAAGACAACAACTTTATTTTGCGGCCATTTTTGGCGGTGCCTAAGCTAAATTGACCGACTTTTAATTCAACTGAAAGTGCTCAACGATAAGAAACGAATTTCTTAAAGGGGCTGTCATAATTATTTTTTTACTATAATAATTAAATACCTACAGACACTAGTGTTTCATCCTTTCGGCATTCTTCAGTGCAGGGTGTCACGATTACTACCAGTCGATATATATATATATATATATATATATATATATATATATATATATATATATATATATATATATATATATATATATATATATTACGAGTTCACATTTAACTCTCGTTTTGTAAAGTACCTCCCCCACATATTTATCAGATGGTGCGATTTTATTGAATTAAAAGTCGAATTTCATTTCTTTTTAAATACCTTTTAAAAGGTAAACCGGACGCCAGAAGGAGATAACTCAAATCACCGCTTAAAGATTGTCAAATTTTGAGAAGATTTATTTGAAACATGAGAATAAAAACTACTTAGATAATTTTTTCATTTATTTTATAAAGTTTTTGTGTCCTTTTTTTTCATCCGTTTTTCATTTTGTCCTTTGTTAATTATTTTTTCGTTTAAAGCCACCATCTACTTGTGTCCCTTAATAGCCAAATGGCGATGATGGATCGGTTACATTAAATTGTGATTTTCGTTTGTAAAAAAAAAAATTACTTGATCAAATTAAGTTACTTTTTTCGGAGAACTTCATTCCATAACGGATACGTATAATATAACTCTTTTTTTTTTCACTATTTTCATTTTTTTAATGTCTTGAGTAACTGTAGATTTAGAAGTGTAAGACATGTTTAGTTTCATAAAAGTTTCAGATGGTTCGTTGTTTTAAACAAGTCTTGAGAGGTGACTGGTTTGCAGTAGACAGTTCCACAGAGCAAAATATTCCTACCGTGTCGAGACGGAACGAAAACAATATGTGTAATTGCTCTAGAAAAAGTTTAATGTTTATGAAGCAATTCTGGTTTCTGATTGGTTTATGAAGCAATTCTGGTTTGGTAGCAGAACGTGAATTAATTCGATTAGTCAGTTCCTAGCAGCATCGTTTATAAATAGAATCGTCCGACTGTGTGGGATCATACCCCATTATACCCCTGTATGATGGGATGTGTCTCCTAGCGGCTTCGGCTGCAGGGAGACAGGGTAGTACCAGTCAAGTATTCGTCACTTAACACTCAGCCCAACAGGTGAGGGGCCGGGAACCGGCCCAGCACCTGTTGGACTGTGAGGCAAGTTTATTGCTTGCTGCCTGAGGCGCCCCGACCGGGGAATGCCGACGGGGTTACTCGGGCAATTTTTTAAATTGCAGGAGTGCCCCTCCTTTAGGGGAGCCTGCGGGTATCCCACTTTCCAGGCCTTGTGCCAAATAATGCTGATGTGGGCAGCATTTAAATAAATACCCCATTATACCCCTGTATGATGGGATGTGTCTCCTAGCGGATTCGGTTGCAGGGAGACAGGGTAGTACCAGTCAAGTATTCGTCACTTAATACTCAGCCCAACAGGTGAGGGGCCGGGAACCAGCCCAGCACCTGTTGGACTGAGGTACACCGTCTGGGTAATACCTAGGAGGTCCACCCTCCCAGGCCTTGCCACCGGGCTTTCCGGTGGGGCAAGTTTATTGCTTGCTGCCTGAGGCGCCCCGACCGGGGAATGCCGACGGGGTTACTCAGGCAATTTTTAAAATTGCAGGAGTGCCCTTTCTGTAAAGTTTGAAGTTTAAAACCTTTTTTTAAACCACGTTATTTGTTTTTTTTTCTTTTTTTTATGGAACGTTGGTCCTTGCTCCTTTAATTGAAAAAAAATTAGGGCTGGAATTACATTTTTCGAGGACTTATAAGCTTGGAAAGACAGAGGGTCGAATAATTCACGCCTCCCAATTTGTAAATATCTATTAAAAAGTAAATAATTAATTTATATACCAAAGTCTTATATATCACAAATTAAAGAGAAAAGGTCAATAAATAATATATTCAAATTTAAAACAAAAAAAAGAACTGTTTTTTAGAAATTTACCTGTAAAGGCCGAAGTTTCAAACCTTAAAAAAATACACGTCCTTACTCCTTTAATTGAAAAAGAAATTAGGGCTCGAATTACATTTTTCGAGGAGTTATAAGCTTGGAAAGCTGGGGTGGAATTATTCACTATTTTCACGAAATTTCTGACACACCTAGTGCACAAGAAATATTCAAGTTGGGGGAAAAAAACTCAAAAATCAACAAAAATTTTTATAAAAAGGACGATTACTAATCACCTGGAAAGTTCGTTGATTTAAGATAGACAACATCCCCACACCATAGGAACACCTAAACTTCTCAAAAATGTTAGGGAAAAATCAGACGAAATCCAAAAAGGTCCATGAGACAAATAGCAAACAAAGCACAAAAATCACCAAGGACGATGTGAAGGATATGTCGAAGTGACCTATTAATGTCATCTTATAAGCTCCAAAAGCGACAGTTCTCTCTGCACCCACAATTGCAAAGAAACTCATCAGAAATCGACTCTTGTTAAACCTTATTATCAGACAAGGCACGCTCAATAACATCATCTTCACAGATCAAAACTTATTCTCACTTCAACATCCCACAAGCATCAAAATGAAAAAGTCCTTGTGAGAATACCTGATAATGCAGAAAAGATTTTCAAAATGAAGAAATCATCACCAGTTATGGTCTGAGCAGCCATTTCTGAAAGAGGTAAATCTCCATCATTTTTAAAAAAAATACCAATAGACTATTGACATTGAATATTATAGTAAAATGTAAGTTCCGTTAAGAATTGAGGTACTTTGTGAAAATATTGGTACGTTTAAATGATAGTAAATTATTTGTTATGAATTGTTGTTATTAGTGAATGAAATGTGATATACTGATATTGGTGAAAATTATGTGGGCGTATTTTATTTTTTTATTGGTGTTTGATCGTGGTTAGTATAGAAATGTGATATAAAAACAGTGGTGGGCACATAAAAAATTATACTTACCTTACGTGGGGGTAACGGTGATCATTACGGTCGTTCCCCCAGAGCGAGGCCCATCCATTGCACTGCGGTTGGGTTGACCTTTGCGATCGTCCCAAATGTGGACGACTCGGGCGTGCTATTTCTAAGTGTGGGGTCTGCGTTCGCGCTCACCCCGATAATACAATCAAAATCAGAAATCCTTTCCTACTTCTTCCAAGTACCTCTCACTCGTAGGTCTGTACTCCCTCCGCTTACTCACCCTTAATCTCTGTAATACCAAGAAATACGCCATTTCTCTCGACCAGTTTATTATCCACTTCAATTCCAACGTTCTGATTGCATCTAATTTGCATGTAAATGTAATCAACGTTTAATCGTGAGGAATTCGTCTAGCTGTCGCCTACAGCTACTGAAAGTGTCTTCTTTCGATATACAGTGTGGATATAAGCCCTGTTACAAAATTTCTGAACTATTTATTATGATAACATTAAAATAAATTGACAATTTAATTGTCATTATATGATAATGTAATGTATGATTTCTAATTATTTTTTAGAAACAAAAGATGTTAATTTTTAAACAATGTCTGTTGAAATGGAGAGAAGATTAACCATAGAGCAACACGAGAATGACGTACGACACCAGAAATATTCAAGTTGGGGGAAAAAACTCAAAATCAACAAAATGTTTATAAAAAGGATGTGTGTTCGTTACAACTCTACTTCCAACCGAGTCGTTGTTTGTTTCGTTCACCACACTCATTTCTTCTACCTCTTCTTTTACACACGTCCGTTCGCTTTAGTGACTAAAAAACTGTCCGTCTTCCCGCTTTCCTTTCCTCGTTATTTATGGAACCAGGGTACAAGATTCTCCGAGATTCCACGAGATTCCACGAGACATTTTTTCACATAAATGCATGCGGGCGCCATCTTGATTCTCAATTTGTGCTCAAAATCAACAAAATGTTTAGAAAAAGGACGATTACTAATTACCTGGAAACTTCATTGATCAAAGATAAACAACGTCCCCACACCTTAGGAACACCTAAACGTATAAAAAAACTTAGGGAAAAATCATACGAAATCCAAAAAGATCTATGAGACAAATGGCGAACAAAGCACAAACATCACCAAGGACGATGTGAAGGATATGTCAAAGTGACCTTTTAATGTCATCTTATAAGCTCCAAAAGCGACAGTTCTCTCTGCACCCACAATTGCAAAGAAACTCATCAGAAATCGACTCTTGTTAAACCTTATTATCAGACAAGGCACGCTCAATAACATCATCTTCACAGATGAAAAGTTATTCTCACTTCAACATCCAACAAGCATCAAAATGAAAAAGTCCTTGTGAGAATACCTGAAAATGCAGAAAAGAGTTTCAAAATGAAGAAATCATCATCAGTGATGGTCTGAGCAGCCATTTCTGAAAGAGGGAAATCTCCATCAATTTTTAAAAATGCCAATAGACTATTTTTTCTTGTTCTTAACAAAGAACGTTACATTGAGGACATTTTTAAATGTGCACTAACTCCATTCTGTATAATTCTGTATTTGCTGATTGCAAGATGGTGCGACAAGCCAAACCGCTCAAGTAACACAGACAACTTTAGTCCTGGATCAGCAAACAAGAATGACCTCCCTCATCACGTGCTTAACGTTCTTGATTATTCTTTGTGGTCAATCATGGAGAGTTAATCCTCCTTTACTTCTTGTAACGATATTAAAGTTCTTAAAATAAAATTGAACAAATGCTGAGATAAAATGACATTAGATGTTGAGTGCTGCTATAGATAATTTCACCTAAAAGATTTTTCCCTGTTTTTCTCAATATCTATTTTCCTACTCTCTCTCTCTCTCTATATATATATATATATATATATATATATATATATATATATATATATATATATATATATATATATATATATCCTTACTCTCTACCGCGCTTCATACTTCTTTAAGAAAAGATTTTCTTAGGAATTTACAAATAAGTGTTTTAATAATTTGTTTGTTTTATTTCCGAAATATATCGTTTTTAGTCAATTGTAAAATATCTTTAAAAAAAAAACAATGCAAAAAAGATTTATTTGTGAAATAATTTTTTTTATTCGTCGAAAAAATATCTTTAAAAATCATTGAAAAAAAAAGGATTTTTTTGTGAAATATTTTTTTATTCATTGAAAAAATATCGTTAAAAGTAAAAAAAAAAAAGAAATGGATTCATTTCTAAAAACATTTTTTTTTTACTTCATTGAAAAAATATTTTTAAAAGAGTAATTGAAAAAGAAATTAATTTGTAAAACATTTTCTTTTAGTTCATTGAAAAAATATCTTTAAAAAATGACAGCGTTTTAATAGATGATCAGTGTTCGTTTATTTGGTGTTATAACCGAATGTCGGAATTGTAGAATGAATAGTTCTCATCCAATCAGCGGCGACGGATATTTAACAGGTAGACATCATTTTTGTCCGATTAAAGAGGTAGGATTATGCGTACGTTTTAGAAATGTGCAGTAAGTTAATGACGGTTAATACCCAGGAAAAGCATGTAAAAGTATAAAAGTACTTGGTGTAAAATGGTGTCGTAAAAGTAGTCGGTAAAGTGAGGGTGAAATTTTATCTACTTCCTTTTTAAATTAGAACAATGAGGGTCATGGCGCTCCTCGGACTAAATGTATTTTTTTAATATAACGAAATAATGTGTATGCAATTGCAGTCGTTAGTTAAATTGTGAAGGGGTCCTGTCAAAGGTCACCAAGGTAACGTAATGGCTAAGGATGTAAACATAGTAAGTTTTTATGTGCCATCTCTTGTTGTCCAGAGGGGGGAATTGAGTCTCTTATTATATACAAGAAGATAATGAGCTGCAGGTTATGTTCTCCAGCAGTCACATCACTGTAAGAGGCGATAAATTGTTTCATCTGAAAGAATTTTTCTGCAAAAAATTGGTCGATTCTAGAGCTTCCGTTTTCAACATGTAGTCTTGTTTTGTGCTCAGGACGCGCGTTGTTATTGAATGGTGGTGTAGTTTAAGATGTGTTTCTGATGCTTTGTTGAATGAAGCCAATTGTGATTCTCTTTTTTAATTATAAGAGCTGATATTTTTGTTTTAATTGAAAACAAAGAGACTTTCGTCGCCGACAGTTATTTTTGGGTCGAACAAGTTTTTCTTTGCAGTGACATCGCTTTCTTTTCTTTAATTTCTCAGCCAGGATTTTATTTTATTTGCTACAAATTTGGAGTATTGATAGCAAAAAACTTGCTTTTGATAAAAAAATCCATGGGTTTTATGAGTTCTTAATTCTCTATTCTTTGTTGCTACAAATGATGGAAACACATGGATCTGCATAGATTTAATCAAGACTTTATATCTGAAACGCATGTCTGTCTTTTATCTTGGGTGCAGCATTTGTTTGTATTTTTTCTTATTATGTTTTATATATGATTATCTCATGATGTTTTTTATTAATAGCTCATTTTATAATGAGAAGTATCTACATTGCAGGCTCCCACAATAACCTATAAAGAGAGCCTGAAGACATCCAAGGACAATGTTAAGTTAGCATTTAAGTTATTTCCAGTAAGCGTTTATTTGTTTTTGATTAATAGCTGATCTTACAAGATTATCAAGTGCGAGTTCTTAAGTGTGTAGCCAGATTTTGTTTACGAGAACTTTAATATTAACATTGTTCACATGAATCTAACTTTCACATTTTATCTAAAACAATATTTCTGCAACAAATCGGTCTATTCTAGAGCTTCCGTTTTCAATATGTGGTTTTGTGCTAGGGTGGCCGTTGTTATTGCAATTGAGGGAGTCATAATTTAAAGTTATGAAGCTTAAGATATCTGGTTAATCTCCAGACACAGGGTGTTGTATGTTACAATGTTGAATAGCAGCAGTAACTCTTTATTTCAGTCGTTGTAATTCTCGTAGTTTGACATTTGACAACTGAGCTCTTCTCTACATGTCCATACTCTGCACGTATTGACCATCTGCTTCTGCATTTCTAAGGTTATTGTCCAGTACGTTTGCCATTGATAGTAACGAGAAAGAACCAGTGAGTGATGGTGTGATAATAACGAAAAAGATAAAGTGAGTCTTTGCCATTGATGGAAACGAGTGACGGTTTGAGTTTTACGTTATTAGCTGTTGATGATAAGGAACGTATAGGGGAGTCAATTCACAAATAATATCATGGTTGTAAGTGATGAGATGCCATGGTCAAAACTGTTCAAATGAAACAACAAATGAATGGTAGTGTACTTTAAGATGTGTTTCTGGTGCATTGTTGAATGAAGCCAACTGTGATTCTCTTTTTTAATTATGAGAAATGATATTTGTGTTTTAATTAAAAACAAAGATATTTTAGTCGACGACAGTTTATTTTGGGGTCGAACAAGTGAATTATTTTTCTTTTCAATGACATCACTTTCTTTACTTTTCTCATCCAGGATTTTATTTTATTTGCTACAAATTTGGATTAGTGATAGCAAAACACTTTCTTTCTTTTGATAAAAAAATCGATGGGTTTTATGAGTTCTTAATTCTCTATTCTTTGTTGCTACAAATGATGGAAATACATGGATCTGCATAGATTTTATCAAGACTTTATATCTGAAATCGTCTCATTTCTGTCATTTATCTTGGGTGCAGCATTTGTTTGTGGTTTTATGGTATTTTTATATGATTATCTCATGATGATTTTGATTAATAGCTGATTTTAAGTATCCGCATTGCAGGCTCCCACAAAAATACATAAAGAGAGCCTGAAGACAACTTATTTGAGGACAATGTTAGGTAAGCATTTAAGTTATTTCCAGTAAGCATTTATTTTTTCAGAGTAAATTTTTATGTTTCAATAAAGATGATGTATAAAAACAATATTAAACTCATTGTTTACAAGATTATCAAGTGTGAGTTCTGAAATGTGTTGAAAGATTTTGTTTACGAGAACTTTAATATTAATATTGTTCACGTGAATATGGTTTTTACATTTTATGGTGTCTCATATGTTTCGTTAGATCTGATTTACTAAAACATGTATATACACATTTTTCACAAGAATATGGGTTTCCACTAACGTGAAATCTCATGTGTTTCGCAATTTTTAAGGTTACTGTCCAATGGTTTGCAATAACTTTGCCATTAGAAGTAGCGAGGATGAACCAGCGAGTGACCGTTTGGGAGTTTTTCATTATTAACTGTTGATGATAAGGAACGTATAGAGGAGTCCATCCGCAAATAATATCATCGTTTTAAGTGATGAGATGCCATGGTGAAAACTGTTCGAATGAATCAACAAATGAATAGTAGTGTAGTTTAAGATGTGTTTCTGATGCATTGTTGAATGAAGCCAATTGTGATTTTCTTTTTTACTTATGAGAAATAATATTTTTGTTTTCATTAAAAACAAAGATATTTTAGTCGACGACAGTTTATTTTGGGGTCGAACCAGTGAATTATTTTTCTTTTCAATGGCATCACTTTCTTTACTTTTCTCATCCAGGATTTGATTTTATTTGCTACAAATTTGGAGTAGTGATAACAAAACACTTTCTTTTGATAAAAAAATCGATGGGTTTTATGAGTTCTTAATTCTCTTTTCTTTGTTGCTACAACTGATGGAAACACATGGATCTGCATAGATTTTATCAAGACTTTGTATCTGAAATCGTCTCATTTCTGTCCTTTATCTTGAGTGCAGCATTTGTTTGTGGTTTTATGTTATTTTTATATGATTATCTCATGATGATTTTGATTAATAGCTGATTTTAAGTATCCGCATTGCAGGCTCCCACAAAAATACATAAAGAGAGCCTGAAGACAACTTATTTGAGGACAATGTTAGGTAAGCATTTAAGTTATTTCCAGTAAGCATTTATTTTTTCAAAGTAATTTTTTATGTTTCAATAAAGATGATGTATAAGAACAATATTAAACTCATTGTTTACAAGATTATCAAGTGTGAGTTCTGAAATGTGTAGGAAGATTTTGTTTACGAGAAATTTAATATTAATATTGTTCACATGAATATCGTTTTCACATTTTATGGTGTTTCATATGCATTGTTAGATGTTGTTTAGTAAAACATGAATATACACATTTTTCACAAGAATATGGGTTTCCCCTAATGTGTAATCTCATGTGATTCGTTAGATGTTGCTTCTCTGCGCATGAATAATCACATAGTTTACAAGAATATGGTTTTTCTCCAGAATGAGTTCTTATATGCGCTGTTAGATTTGATTTATATGAACATGAATAATCACATAGTTTACAAGAATATGGTTTTTCTCCAGAGTGAGTTCTTATATGCGTTGCTAGATTTGATTTATCTGAACATGAATATTGACATAGTTTACAAGAATATGGTTTTACTCCAGTGTGAGTTCTTATGTGTTTTTCTAGATTTGATTTTTTTGAAGACGAATATTGACATTGTTCACAAGAATATGGTTTTTCTCCAGTGTTAGTTTCCATGTCTTTCGCAAGATTTTGTTTCTCAGAACATCAATATTAATATTGTTCACGAGAATATGTTTTTTTGTCAGTGACAGTACTCATGTGCACCGCTAGATTTTGCTTCACAGGTGAATATTGACATTTTTCAGGCGAATATTGGTGTTCTTCAGTGTGAGTATTCATATGCATGGCTAAATTTGGTTCATCAGAATGGAAATATTAGAATTTGAGATATGTTTTTGCCACAGATATCGGTTTATATCTTCCAAACACGAATATGATTTCATCTGTTGCAAATATTAAATAAAATATAGACCCGTTCAGATTCACTACAAGCGTTCAAGCAGGAACATCTGCAAAGAAAAATAAATTATATTAAATTTTATTATTTTTTGCCAATATTATATTAAGTAATTTGTGTTCAAATAATTTTTAATTTTCATCGTTATGGAATTTGCTTGGCTCTTTAAGGAACCTATTTTAGGATTTATTTTATATAGATACAATCATAACTATGATGAATATCTTTTATATTGAAACAATCATAACAATGATGAATATCTTTTATATTGATACAATCATAACTATGATGAATATCTTTTATATTGATACAATCATAACTATGATGAATGTCTTTTATATTGATACAATCATAACTATGATGAATGTCTTTTATATTGATACAATCATAACAATGATGAATGTCTTTTATATTGATACAATCATAACAATGATGAATGACTTTTATATTGATACAATCATAACTATGATGAATATCTTTTATATTGATACAATCATAGCTATGATGAATGTCTTTTATATTGATACAATAATAACTATGATGAATGTCTTTTATATTGATACAATCATAACTATGATGAATGTCCTTTATATTGATACAATCATAACTATGATGAATGTCTTTTATATTGATACAATCATAACTATGATGAAGGTCTTTTATATGGATACAATCATAACTATGATGAAGGTCTTTTATATGGATACAATCATAACTATGATGAAGGTCTTTTATATTTATACAATCATAACTATGATGAATATCTTTTATATTGATACAATCATAACTATGATGAATATATTTTATATTGATACAATCATAACTATGATGAATATATTTTATATTGATACAATCATAGCAAAGATAATACCTCCGTTATTTGCCTTCAATTTTGTAATATTCCAAATTTATCATCAGCTATTGCTGGCCTTTCTCTCAAACTTGGTCTGCAACACCTAGAAGAGGACCTTAAGGCATGTGCTTACCTGTCTCTTTTGGCTTGACTTTATAGCCACAATACAGTCGTTAATTTAAACATGTTCAACAGTGAATTATAATGTATACATTATATTAATCATTGTAAAAAACACAGAATATTCCGGGTTTCCTTCTCGTGAGAATTCGTCAGGCTTATACGTAACTTTCTAGTTAGTCAATCAGTTTCCTAGTGGCCAGGGCGGGCAGTTACATGACATAAGGCATAGTTTACGTCCAGTTTACTTCGGATACATACATACATATATATATATATATATATATATATATATATATATATATATATATATATATATATAGAGAGAGAGAGAGAGAGAGAGAGAGAGAGAGAGAGAGAGAGAGATAGAGAGAGATAGAGAGAGAGATAGAGATAGAGAGAGATAGAGAGAGAGATAGAGATAGAGAGAGATAGAGAGAGAGATAGAGATAGATGGAGAGAAGAGAGACAGCCTTATTTATGAATATATGTTTACTTTATTTTATTTATTTCTCTTTTTATTGTCAATTTTAAAATTTATTTTGTATCGCTATCCTGGAGTAAAGTTTATCCTCTGCTTCTACAGTTTAATACATATTTGTACTTGCTTGTCTTTGAGTTCCCAGTATTGGTTTGCTAGTTCTGCTTTCTTTCTGTTATTTTAACGTACTTTAAGGCCATAATATCTGGTTTTAATATCTAATGGCGGTCATACACGACATAGGAAACTGACAAATTCAACAAAGTTTTGTAGTTGAATAAATTAATTATAAAAATCACTTGAAAGTAAAATATTAGTTTTCAGTGACATTTTCAAACATAAGAAATTAAAGATACTGAACAAAAGCCTTATCTCTACAAAAATAGCTTAATTAAAACCCCAAAAGCCAAAGTTTAGTAACACCCAACGTTTTGCATTATCGAAATAAACGAAAAGATGCCGTGCATAAATTGTACGGAAACCGAGAATGTCAGAAAGTGAATTTATTTAAAAATTTATAGAGGAATTGAAACATTAGAAGTTAATTTAAGTATTTTTGAAGATTATAAAACATTTGTGTCGAATTTTTTAGGTATGCTTTGATGTAATTTTTACATTAATTTTTTGATACTGCTTTGGAGCAAAACCCGGGGAGATAAAATATCTCACAAGAGAAAGAGGAAGGTTAAGAGAGTTCCCTTTCGTAACAGTATTTTAGATGGTCACAATGTAGGTGTTCAATTTTGTAGAACGTTATAAATTAAAACTACTCACGACGATAAAGTCATTAGCATTTTTTAAAATCAGAAAATTAAGTAATCGACGAGCTAAACATGGAACAAGAATTATTGTGAAATTTAGAAATGGACGTAATTTAGTGATTTCATAAACGTCCGCCATTTTGTGTTCTTGTCCCGGAAAAAAACAAGAAAGAAATGTTTCTTCAGTGCTTGTATGAATTGATAATATTTTAAATGAACGCATTTGAATTGAAAACATTACGTACATACAGATCATGTAGAAATTAATGAAGTATAAATTCCAGAAAATATGGAAAATTAATCTATAGAAAATAATTACAAGATAATAGTTTTTGTGTAGATTAGTAGTCGTTTAAAACCAACGCATTTCAGATTTTAAAAAAATACGTACTTATGTGTCATGCGAAATTAGCATAAGTTCTTAAAATTACCCATTATGATCCAGTAAATGTGATCGATGTATTTTAACAATAAACATCCACAATTACTTTCTATTTGAAAAAGACGACCCTTTAATTTTAGGCAATGTATGTCAAGTGAGGTAAGACAGTTTCTCATGCTGAATTGGTCTCATAACTCTTCCACATTAAAACATCCGCCGTTTTGTGTTCTTGTCCCGGCCACCAATATATATATATATATATATATATATATATATATATATATATATATATATATATATATATATATATATATATATATATATAAGAAGGAAAGTTTCTTCAGTGCTTGTATAAATTGATAATATTTTAAATGAACGCATTTGAATTGAAAATCACTTGAAAGGTAAATATTAGTTTTCTGTGACATTTTCAAACATAATTAGAAATTAAAGATACTGAAAAAAAAACACACCTTATTTCTACAAACATATCTTAATTAGCCCCGAAAAGTCAAAGTTTAGTAACACCCAACGTTTTGTATTATCGAAATAAACGTCCGCCGTTTTTTGTGTTCTCTCAGATATATATATATATATATATATATATATATATATATATATATATATATATAAACAGAAAGAAAAGTTTCTTCAGTGCTTGTATAAATTGATAATATTTTAAATGAACGCATTTGAATTGAAAACATTACGTACATAAAAATCACGTAGAAATTAATGAAGTATAAATTTCAGAAATTATGAAAAATTAATCTATAGAAAATAATTACAAAATAATATAGTTTTTGTGTAGATTAGTAGTCGTTTAAAACCAACGCATTTCAGATTTAAAAAAAAAATACGTACTTACGTGTCATGTCATAATTAGCATAAGTTCTTTAATTTACCCATAATGATCCAGTAAATGTGCTAGATGTATTTTAATAAACATCCACAATTACGAAAAAGACGACCCTTTAATTTCAGGCAATGTATGTCAAGTGAGATAAGACAGTTTCTCATGCTGAATTGGTCTCATAACTCTTCCACATTAAAACATACGATAAAACGCAATAATTCCAGAAATTCTATTATACTTAAAATTATTTTTTAATAGATAATATTTTTCGTAACTTTTTTAATTTATAATTATTTTAACATGACAGGTAAGTACGTAATTCTGTTATCGTCTGAAATGGATCAATTTATAAAATCACTAATCTACACATTAATCAGTGTGGGTTTGTATTACTCTACACAGATTCGAAAAAAGTTGTCAAAAAACAAATATATAACAAATAAATGTTATCAGATGCAAGATAAGTTACTTTGCTACCACACTGGATATATTTTTTGTGTTTTTATTCAATGTAACATGTTTATTCAGCTCGAAAAACATGCAGTATTTACCGATGTACTGGAAAAATCAGAATGGCGCCCGACTCTCTCTCTTTAACACGGTAAGTTCGGGAAAAGGTGTTATAAATAATAAACTAGACAAAATACTATTAAAAAAAAACCACCGAATAACTTATGTCACGGTAATATATATTGAGCGAACTTCCAACAGTATTTTTAGGCAAATGTGTATTTCAGCGGCGTACATTATTTGACAGACAAAAATATATAAATTTTTTTGTTTTTATATAAAACACATTATTAGACACTAAGACTGAAATAAAATCCGAAAAATGTTTTGTTGTTTTTGCAACATTTTTTATTAGACTAAATGTAAAACAGTCGAGACCGCCATCTTGTTTTGAAATTTTGGCCTTTCTAAGTCTGCAATGATTGGCCCTTTTTTTATGTCAAATTTGGCCTTTTTTAGACTCTTTCATTTATTGTTAGATGAAAGTACAATATAGCTAAATGACGTCCCGTCTTCCGATTTTTTTTTTATAATAACGTTATTATTTCAATTTAGCAAATTGATTCGTAATGTTTTTCTTTATTTGTATAGAACATTAACTCTATAATACTATATACGAAATCTGCAAGAATTAAAATATATTTAAGCATATTTTACAGCCGGGCGTCTCAGCTAGCTTAGACAAATACTTTTGCAGTTTTAACAAAAGAGCTACAATACCAAAGCGTCTCCATTTACGCTGAACATCTACAGAATTCCAACATCAATATATTACATTTAAATGCGTCCCTTCTGGAATTTCCACATGTCCGGCTAGTTAATTTAATAAGTAATTTTCTACCTCACTGTTTTTCGTAATTTTTTGGATATGTTTATTACTGTGACTTGACAAATTAGGTACCTCTTTCTTTAGTACATGCAGAATAAGGACAAGTTTTAGTTCAGATTTTTAAGCTAAATCCAGATTTTTTTTTCTGTATAATTCGATGAAAAAAAAATAAAAAGCTAACTTTCCTTCAGAACTTGTGCGGTTTACAAACCGTGTAATTTCTTAAATAGGAGTTTGGGTTGAATTCAAATTCATCGGATTTTTTGTCAGGTGAAAGTACAAAGTAGATGAATAAAGCCCCCCCTTCTTAGGTTTTACTTTCTAAATAATAACGTTATTATTTCAATTTAAAATTTTTATAAAAAGCATTTTTCCGAATTAAAAGAAAAAATCATGTGTTTTTTTAAATTCGGAAAAATGTTGTTATTATATATATATATATATATATATATATATATATATATATATATATCCTTATAGTAATGCTGTATTCCGTATAATATGAATTCTGTAAGGGTTGTCATTTTATATAGTACTTTTCTTTTAATGTAAACATATTTTAAATAATGTTTTATTAAATAATTCAATTTTTTAATAAATAAAATCTGATTTTAAAAACAGTATTTCTCAAGTTAAACATTTATCATTTACTGTTTTTAACACCTCATATTATTTCCCATGTTAATATTGTGTATGTTATTTTTTTTTATAATATTGCCGTATCTTAGATAATTTATTCTTAAATATTTTTAGAAAAACAGCAAGAAAATTACTTTTTTAAAATTACCTTTCTCATATAATATTCTTAAATATGTTGTTATATAAATAGAAATAAAATAATTATTTTTAAATATATTTATTTCATATTCTTGGACATTTTAGTAATCAATATATTTTTAAACACTGTACACATATAGCATATATGTAAAAAAAAGTAAACACTTAATTTAAACAATAAAATAATTTTAAATATATTTAGGAAGAGAAACCTACAAATAAAAAAAGTCAAAAATTAAAATCTAAACAATTAAATATGGCCAAAGGCAAAATAAATGATTCTTTCATCTACCTGGATAAGATTGTTGTTGTAGAACATATTTTAAAATATCTATTTAATTCAAAGCATAAGTAGCGACAAATTGGTAAGTTAGAACAAAATGGTCGACATTCAAACATTCAATTGGAATGTTTCGATAATTGATCAAATCATGAAAACAAAACAGAAATTTATACTTGCCGGACATGTTTAATTTTTAACCTTGCAATTTAGCATTGCTTGTTTTTCGAACAAAATAACACATTAAAATACGTTAGAAAACATTAAAATACGTTAAATTACAATTCCGCTATGTAGAAGAGTAACTTTGTCTTATATTTCTTTGTTATATTTTTTAATTGTTTAACTTTAAATTTTTTAAAAAATTTTGTTTGTTGTCTTCGTTGCTAAATAACTTAAAATTCTTATAAACTTTTATGATTGTTCTTTAAGAATGGGGAAACAGTCAGAATCGGACCATTTTTTCATATGAATAGTTTTTTTTATAGTTTTTTTACATATTATATTGCCTTTTACTTTAGATATGATCAGATTAAATTCAATTCTTATGACCTCTGTTGTTTATTAAATTTTAGATGAAACTTCGGGATAGTTTTTTTTTTCCCCCGCTCACCATGTTAAGCATGAGTTTCTAAATAAGGACGTTAGTATTTCAGCATTGGCCGTGTTTTGTATAAGTAGCAAATAGTTAAATTGTTATTTAAATCGAAAGACGAAAAAGTTTATACAACTAAAGTTTGTTCAATTTCGCATGCATTTATATAACAAGTAGATTTTTATTTTCCCAATAAAATTTTAAATAAAAAAGGAACATTTTTTTAAAAATAGTAAATTTATTTCTATAAATCCATGTACATTTTTTTTTTGAGCGAACGTTGAAGTGACTTCAGTCGGCAGCCATTTTTAGTGGAAAACTACGAATTTATCATTTAAATTTTTTTGTTTAAAATAAAAATTTAAATCAATGCAAGACTGTCATTCAATAAAGCGGAAATACATAGAATTTGATGAAAATGGTCATAAACAAACATTTCGGTACTTATGCAGAAAGTGATCCGTTCTGAAAAAACGTTAGTATTTAAAAAGCCATTCTTAACATGGGGAGGGGAGGTTGATTTGTGCCTATTCTGTACCTTACACAATTGAATAAAAACTACATCATAAAACTTTAATTAAACGTGGAAATACGATTTAAAAAATAGCGCGGATTACTGCATTAGCTCCAATCTGTAGTGAAATGGGACAAAAATGGATGGTCACATTCAATGCTGTCAAGACTAAACTGGTTTCCTTCAATAATTACAAGAAACATTCTCTGCCACCAATAGCAATGGCCAGTAACTCCCTGTTTGAGAGTACATCTTTCAAACTGCTTGGCCTAACGTTCACCGGAAACATGAGTTGGAACAATTATATTCAAAACATTGTGACTTCAGTCGGCAGCCATTTTTAGTGGTAAACTACGAATTTATCATTTAAATTTTTTTGTTTAAAATTTAAATTAAAAATTTAAATCAATGCAAGACTGTCATCCGATAAAGGGGAAATGGGAATTTCATAGGAATACAATTTAAAAAACAAACTTTATTTGAAATGCATTGAATCGTTAAAAGTTATGGAAAAATACAATAATTTAAAAGGCATTTGATTGTTAAAAGTTAGGAAATAAAATAGCAAAAAAAAATCTTACCTTTAAATTAAAAATGAAACAATAAAAATCAGATGAATTGTTTTTTTTTTGTGTTCAAAACATGAACTTTGGTTGATTTGTATTTCTTTACTAAATTGAACCAAACGTGTTTTTAAAAAAATAACTGAACGAAGAACGTAAGGATACAATGAGTATATAAAAATATGACAATTAAACAAGATTAAAAGATAACAAAAAAAAGATTATGATAAAACGTTGTCAATTTTTAAAAGTTCGTTAATTACGTGTGAGGAAATGTTTTCATATCAAATTTAGAACGTATTGTCCAATCATAAAACTATGATGAATAAAGGTGGTGAATCGAATACGTTTAAGGCATCTGTTCTGCGTTAGTTATATGCTAACGGTTAACAAATATATATATATATATATATATATATATATATATATATATATATATATATATATATATATATATATATATATACATATGTCTGTGTGTTTAAATATGTAAATATATGTATTTAAATTAAATATGTACAGATATAGTTGCATACATTTTAATATATATATATATATATATATATATATATATATATATGGGGGGGGTGTTAAAACATATTTATTTATATATTCAGATATATTATAAGGTATCTTTTTATAAATATACATATAATACATATATTAAAAAATATATTTATAGTTGAAAAAATATTTTTATTGCATTTTCTCCCCAAACCAAGCACAGTGTCACTTTGACGTGGAGAGCTGGGACATAATTGAAAGGATACTATGTAGGGAGTTGAGCAACAAGTTGTCTGTTTACATTTCACTTTAATTTTTCCATGGTAGATATTATGTTCAGGTTAAATTACATTCTTATGGTTTTTGTTAATTAAGTTTTAAATGAAAAGACAGATTATGTTTATACAGATTATATTGGCTTTTACTTTAGATGAGATGTTCAAGTTAAATTCAATTCTTATGGTTTTTGTTGTTTAATAAATTTTAGATGAAACGACAGAATAATGTTTTATGTTCCCTCTCACCATGTTAAGCATGGGTTTCTAAATAATAGCGTTACTATTTCAGTACGGTCCGTGTTCTGTATAAGTACCAAGAAGTGAAATTGTAATTTAATTTGAAAGGAAAAAGTTTCGTTAAATTAATGTTTGTTCAATTTCAGATCCATTTATAAGACACAATTATTTTATTTTCCTAATAAAATTAAAATAAAAAGGAACATATTTTTAATAGCAAACTGATTTCTATAAATTCATGTATAGATTTTTGGAGTCATTGATTTTAAATTTAAAAAAATTCAATAAAAAAAATGGATGATTTCTTTTATGTTTGAATCGGAAAAATCTGACGAGTCGGTCGACAATGTTCACTTTACATTGTTCTACTGGTTTGGCCATATCGATGCCTTCAAGTCTAATGTAAACAAGTTCGAAAAAATCTGACGTTGTTTACTCTACACAGTTCTGAACGCTTCTTTCTTAGAACTACTCGCCTATGGAACACTGTTCTGCTGACTTGCTTCTTGAATGACTACAATATCGTTGCCTTCAAGTCCAATGTAAACAAGTTTGGAAAAGTCTGACGATATTCACTCTACACAGGTCTGAACGCTTCTCCCCTCCCCCCAGCAACCTGCTTTCATGGTGACATGGCGCACCTCAAAACCACGTGTGAGACGTGATTTTTCGGGAATTGTACGACACCATGGGCATAAAAATTATACAAAATTGTATTTTTACTAAAATGCGAGTTGGGAATAGTATTGTTTTTAAAATATAATTATACACTAACACGCGTTTGGTCCTCTACCAGTCATCAGAGTGGCTGAATGTAACGTGATTTGCAATCACGACCCCCATTATAAGAAGCGTAAATCTCTACCATCGCGTTTTTTTTAATGTAGATGTTGTTTATTTGTTTTTGTTTGAATTTATTCAAAAATTATCGCAAACAAAAAAAAAATAAACAACATCTACAGAAAAAAAACACGATGATCCAACAGTCTTGTGCGATGGTCCGGTGGTAGACGTTTAGGCTTATTTCATGGGGCCCCGATTTCGAGTCACGCTAGATTCAACCACTCTGATGAGTCGCAGAAGACGAAACACGTTCCTGGGAAACAGGAACATGTTCTATACATATGTTTGGTTAGCTGGTGCACGTTAAAATTGCCACGTGTAGACCGTTCGTTTAATTCGCAGTCATCTTCATCCCGAATCACACTTTTGCCCTCAGAAACAGCCATCCCCTTTTCGAACTTGAGTTTTATCCAATCTATATTAGCTCCTTGTAGATAAAGACTAAACATATTATGCCCACCTTTGTCTTTGCTTTGATTACCACTGTAGCAGCAGCAGCAGCAACCGAAGATTCTCTGAAAAGTAATGACATGCAAATGACCATGATCGATTTGATGTGTTGTCTGTCATAACTGAAGGAGGGAACTGGCTGATTGGTTGTAAGAATGAGGTTGAAACAATATCTTTGTAAGCTTCTGGGCTTGACCTTTACTCCTGATCTTAAATGGAATACGTACATCAAATCTGTTGCCAAGGCCGCTGGAAAAATGGTCGGATCCTTCTATCGATCCAGTAGATATCTCACTACTGATGCAATTCTCTATCTATATAAGAGCCAGGTACGTCCAATCATTGAATACTGTTGCCACATCTGGGCAAGAGCTGCTAGAAAGGACTTGTCCTGCCTTGATAGGGTTCAAAATAGACTTCGTGGCCTCGAGGGGAGATGTCCTGTTCTCTTCACTGCAACCTCTATCTCACAGAAAAGATGTTGCGAGTTTGTCTCTGCTTTATCGTTATTTTCATGGAAAGAGTTCGACTGAGCTTCAATCTATGGTCCCCCTCGCCAAACTTTTACAAGAAACACTCGACTAGCTGAAAACACTATCAATAATTCTCCCCGCTCTTTATCTGTGCCTAAACCTAAAGGTAGATTCCATGATCAAAGCTTCTTTCTTATAACTGCACGCCTGTAAAATTGTCTTCCGTTTTTCTGCTTTCCAGCTGTCTATAATATGGTTGTCTTCAAGTCCAACGTGGAAAAGTTTCTGATGAGCCGTTCCACTTAAGTTAACAAATTTACCGAACTTCCATCACTATCGATTGCTATATTGTCCTTTTGATTACTGTACACTCTTAATCCCTTATACTGGAGTGGCCTTCCGGCCTTGATAAGTGGTGCCGCCTATGTAAAAAAAAAAGAAAACGCAATATATCGTATATCGTCACTTTTGTTGTTAAAGGAATGTTTGTAATTAAAGATTGATTTTGTATCTGAGTATGGAACAACCATCAATCCGTTAGAAACTATATTTACATTGCCAAAAATTGTGCGGTTCGTAGTTCTGTTAGTGTGTGTAGCTAGGTTTAGTTTAAGCATTGGGATGTCGACATTTTACTATAATGCATTCGGATTCATATTTCATAAAAACGTGTACAAATCTCGACAAATAAACAATTTTCAAAACAAAAAATTACATTATATTTTTACACACAAATTTATTGTAAAAATGTAAAAGTAAAAAAAAAATAATTTATCGTTTTTATTAATTAAAAATTATACAAAAATCAATCACAAAATCATTTAATGTTGAAAAATCAATTAAACTGATGGGACATTCTAACATGGTGACGGATTGTTTGGGGTCGTTACCAAAATCCGCTTTTAAAGGTAACAAATTAAAGGGGGGAGGGGGAAATTAACAAGCAAAGTAATGTAACATGTGAAATAAAAAATAAAAAAAATAATACAAAACACAATTCTTACTTGAAATAGAACAAATATTATTTATAAAAAAACAATACAAACAATCAAACATAGGTTTCAAGCATGGAGTTCATTCATTGATTAATGCAGTTAAGGCAAAGAAGAACTCCATAGTTTTCGAAGACACCATTGTTGCAGTTGTTTGTAATAGTAAAAACTAGGTGTTAAAAATTTAACAGCCAGCATAGCCTAAAGGTTAAGTGCAGTTGTCTGGATTTCTCTTGCACTTAGTGCACCAGGGATATAAGTTAGAGAGGACTTCAGGTTCTTCTTTATAAGCCCAGTAGCACCTATTATAACTGGTATGATTAATATCTCCCTAAGATTCCAGTTTCTTTTCATACCCTACATGAAACCTTGATATTTGGTTTGTTTCTCCCTTTCAGCTATGTTCAGACCTCCATCATTAGGAACACTCACTTCAACCAAGGTTGCCACTCTCCCTGAATTATTCCATATAACTGTCAGGTTTCACTGCATCATTTTCAACGTAGGTGGCTGTAGGGATTATGTTGTCGTAGATTAGTTCGCAGAGCCATGTGCTGACCCGTCCGTTCATGGCTGGGATATTCTTTTTTCAGTCTTTAAATTCAGTCTTGCAACAATAAGTTCTTTTCTTTTCCTGAAAAGGAATCATGCAGGTTGCAAAGTTCTTTTAAAGTTCTTTTCTTTTTCCCTCTTCTTCACTTTTTTTAAAACAAACAAAACCTTCAAAAGGTTTGAAAGGATAACTCTCTGAAATGGGGTTATCTTGTCTTCAGATGCCCCAGAAATAAGTGTTTTCTTTCTCTAGTTGGGTTCTTTTCCTTCTTTCTTTTTCTCTTCGCTTTTTCTGAAAGGGTTAGTTTCTCCCCCCCCTTTTTCTGAAAGGGGTTAATTTCTTCAATAAATGGTGTATTTTGAAACACTAATTTCAACCAATTAATAAGGGCTTTCCACCCTTAGTGAAGAAGTTGAGTGTTTTACGTCGCTGAGCCCGGCGTAATTCCAAAAACAAGACTTCACAGTCCGATGGTTTCTTTGGAACTGATATGAAAAGGGTTTCACATAGTTGATTGGGATTGTCTTCACAGAACAGCCAATCAGCGTTAATTAATGCTGATGGCTACCAAGAAAAAGGAAACGCATTAATGGAGAGAGACGGAGAGAGCGGGGGGAAGGAAAATGTCCGCGAAGACTTAAATGAAAATGACATGAGAGAGATGAGAGAGAGAGAGAGAGAGAGAGAGAGAGAGAGAGAGAGAGAGAGAGAGACGCACCCAAATTCGCCAGCTGTTTTAAAATTCAGTTTTTCAACAAAAAGTTATTTTCTCTTTTTTTTTCTGAAAAGAAAAACATGCAGGTTAAAGTTTTTTTTTCTTTTTCTCTCTTCTTCTCTGTCTCTTTTTTTTTACAAACAAAACCTTCAAAAGATCATATGGTATTACTAGACGAATACTTAATATAGTTAAATCCTTCTTAAGAAATGAATCCAGGTTGTCCTCGATGAACGTACGTCAAAACAATATATCAATGCGAGATTACCTCAGGGGTCAATCCTAGGACCTTTATTATCCCTGGTATTCATGAATGGACTCCCTGAAAAAATGTCTTTGAGATGGGTATATTTGCTGACGACACCACGCTCTTTAACAGTCACAAGGGAAAACAAATGTACACGTATCTAAGCCAATCTGTGGTGGAATGAGGACAAAAATTGATGGTCACATTCAATGCTTCCAAGACTAAGTTCCTTTCCTTTAATAACTACAAGAAACCTTGGCAAATGATACATTAGCTGATAGTAGTTCGTTAAAACTGCTCGGCTTAACATTCACAGTATACATCCATAGATGTAAGAAATCTTCTACTCCAATAGTTTCTTCCCTAGGGCTGCTAGGCTTTGGAATCCACTTCCGGGTTCTTGTTTTCCTAACTTAGAGAATCGTGTACATCTACAAGACCACCATTCGCCCAAGTTTGGTGCATCTGCTTCTTGTCTCTCCCTCTTAGACAAGCTTCAAAAGAGAGTTGCCAACTTAATAGCTCCCGCACTATCAGCTAGGTTTTAACCGCTATGCCATCAGCGAAATGTTTTACAAATACTTTAATGGTAGGTGATTAGAGGAACTACAACCTATTGTGACCCCTCAACGTTAATACCTCCGACAAACACGACAAGCAGCAAAAATCCCCTCTACACAGTATAAATACTAGATGTAAGAAATCTTCTAACTTAATAGTTCTTTCTCTAGGATTGCTAGACTTTGGAATTCCCTTCCGGGTTCCTGTTTTCCTGGCTGTACTGACATGCAGAAGATCAAGTATAATGTAAAAAGGTATCTTGCTGCCCTGCTCTCTACATAATACCCGTACAAAGATATATCCCAGATAGTATTCTCATACATCAAAGTGTCAGTTTGAGTTGTCTGGGGTGAAAAAGAAATAAAAAAAATATATTTATAATGAAAAGCACACACACACACACACACACGCACACACACACACACACATATATATATATATATATATATATATATATATATATATATATACTTTTAATTTGGGCTTAAAATGCAATAAAAATATATATTTATAATTATAAGTATATATTTAAATATATGTATATATGTAAGTATATAAAATATATATATATAGTAGGTAGGAATAGTATTTTGTACACGAAAGAAATCGTTGAATCGTACAGGCCTGTATTCTAGATCACCGAGAAAATCTCCATTGTTGAGTCCTAGACATATGAAAGAGTATTTGCGATTTGTTTTTAAATATCAATATGAATCGGATGACTTCTGGAACAAAGTTATTTTATCAGATGAAACTAAAATTGAGATTTTCGGAAGGAAACATGCGCACATGTGTATGAAGGAAAAATGGCATAGAATTAAACAATCTAATACTATTCCCATTGGAAAATTTGTATGTGGTAGGGTGATGATTTGGACTGCTTTTCTGCGAATGGAGTTAGAGGAATTGCCAACATAGAAGGGACAATGAATGCAGAAAAATACACAAAGATTTTGTCAACGCAAGAATGCCGCAGATTAAGGATTGGGCCGTGATTTTGATCTTCCAGCAAAACAATTATCCCAAGCACAAGGCTAAAATAGTTACGAAATAGTTTAAGGACAATAGGATAAGCGTTCTTCAGTAGCCTAGGCCGTTAGCGGACGTAAATAGAAAAATCAAAGTTGTCCTCGACGGTCGTACATCCAAACAATACAACATAAATACGGGAGTACTTCAGGGGTCTATCCTTGGACGTCTATTATTCCTGATATTCATAAACGACCTCCCTGATACAATTGGTTCGGAGATGGGTATATTTGCCGATGACACCACTCTCTATAACAGATATGAGGGGAAAACAAATGAACACATATCCAAGGTAATGGCAGAAACACTAGAGGATGACCTCCAATCCGTAGTGGAATGGGGACAAAAATGTTTGGTCACATTCAATGCTGCTAACACTAAGCTTGTTTCCTTCAATAACTACAAGAAACCTTCTCTACCACCAATAGCAATGGCCAAGAACACATTACCTGAAAGTACTTCTTTTAAACTCCTCGGCCTAACGTTTACAGGGAATATGAACTGGAATAGATACATTGAGAGCATTGCCAAGGCTGGTGCAAGGAAGGTTGGCTCCCTCTACCGTGCTAGAAAACTACTTACGCCTGACAGTATCCTATACCTCTATAAGGCAACCATTCGGCCATGTATGGAGTACTGTTGTCACATCTGGGCTGGTGCATCTGCTTCTTGTCTCTTGCTCCTGGACAGGGTTCAAAAGAGAGTCGCCAACCTGATAGGTCCTGAACTGTCATCTAGGCTTCGGCCTCTGTCCCATCGACGAGATGTTGCATCCCTCTGCCTGTTCTACAAATACTTTAATGGTGAATGCTCTGACGAACTGCAAACATTTGTACCTCCCCGACGTAACTACCCCCGACAAACCCGACAAGCTACTAAGTCTCATCCCTTTACAGTAGAGATCCCTAGGTGCAAGAAAGCCTTTTACTCCAATAGTTTCTTCCCCAGAATTGCGGGTCTTTGGAACTACCTTCCGGGATTCTGCTTTCCCAACTGCAATGATATGCAGAAGTTCAAGTGTAATGTTAACAAACATCTTTCTACTCATCTCCCTTCATAATGACCCCGCTAATTAAGTCCCTGATTGTAGCCCCCTGCTTCAAAGTGGCACTGTGCCTTGTTTGGGGTGAAAATTGAATTTAAAAAAAATCCCATCGAATATTTGTGGAAAACTTTGAGGTCAAGGGTGAATGCAAGAGATCCCAAGACTATCAAAGAATTAAAGAAATTTGCGATGAAGAATAGAGAAACGACCAGCAAGAATTTGTAAGAAACTAGTAGGCAGTTATGGAAATCATTTGGAGGTTTTAAAGTAAAACAGATGCTGTAGCAGAGGATATATAACTAAATATGAGTAAATCTGATAAATACTTTTGCGTTGGGGTAATTTGATTTTTTGTTAGGATTTGTCACCTAAATATATATTAATAGCCTTTTTGTTTTTTGATAATATCTCTCCAGATACATAGTGTTAATTTAATTAATATAAATAATTTTGAGAAATACGAAAAAAATTCAATGTGGCAAATACTTTTCCTACCCACTATATATATATATACTAGCGGGGGTACCCGGCGTTGCCCGAGTGTTTGTTTCCGGGACGGGGGGGGTTAAAAAATGTTATGGTAGGTAAGTAGGAAGGATCAAACCCGGAGTCATGAGTAAAAGTAGGAAAATAAAGTGTGAAAAAAACAAAACAAAAAAAAAACATCTGCAACGTTAACAGTTCGGCCACCAAGAAAAGTCCATTCCAGTTGTTTAGGAAAAAAAAAACGACTACGGTAGGTCGGCGCGAACGTGAAAATATAATGTGTATTGTC